>NW_006408596.1:2966153-3013069 GCF_000296735.1 Chrysochloris asiatica
GGGGGCAGGCTTGTAGTGTATACCCTTTGGTTGGTTGATGATGCATAGAGGGGATTGTAACCATGGCAATGAAACGATATACGATAGGATGAATGTAAAACTAATGCTCTCCCATATAAACTATCACATAATTCACAATAAAACACTAAAAAAAACTGTATTACCCAGCAAATAAAAGCTTAATTATCGAAACATGCATTTTCTACAGCTCCTAAAAAAAAAAGTACCATGGACTGCCAGAAGAACTAACTAATGTGTTGGAGGAAGTACAGCCAGAATGCTCCTTAGAAGTCGGGATGGCCAGAGTTCATCTCTCATACTTCAGACATAGTATCAGGAGGGACCAGTCACTGGAGAAGGATATCACGTTTGGGAAAGTGGAGGATCAGTGGAAAAGAGGAAGACCCTCCCCCCCCACCCCAATGAGATGGATTGGTGCACTGGCCAGCAGCAATGGGCTCAAGCGTATTGTGAGGTTGGTACAGGCCCAGGCAGTGTTTTGTTCTGTTGTGCATACGGACGCTCTGAATGAGTACTGACTTGATATCACCTAACAACAGGAGTCCTGGTGTGGCACTGTGGGCTAATGTGCTGGTGTGAAAAGTCGGTTTGAACTGCAAGGTCGGAATGACCTTACAGGGCACAGAACTGTCCCATAGGGCTTCCAATGCTATAAATCTTTATGAAAGTAGACTCCAGGCACACCATTCTCCCACACAGCAGCTGGTGAGTTCAAATCTGACTTTTCACTTGCCAGTCAAGCATCACCAGTCTGTCTTAATAAATAATATATATTTATAATGATTCCCACTGATTATATACACACATAATTATGGTCAGTGTATTTGTTGTATCTAAAAGCCCTATCCTAGTCCAAGGTCACAAGTATTTATACCTATTTCCTTCCAAGAGCTGAATAATTTTAGCTCTTACGTATAGATTTCGGTTCTACTTTTTTTGTATATGATCTGAGATAGAGGGCCAACTTCTTTTCTATGTTCTCTCGGCACCATCTGCTTAACAGACTATGTCTCCGCTAAATGATCTTGGCATCTCTCTTGAAAATCATGTAACCATAGATGCAGGAGTGTGTTTCTGGACTCTCAATTTTATCCAGTGCACTCTATACGTCTATCCTTATACCACTGTATTGATCACTGGAGCTTTGCAGTAAGGTTTACAACCAGGAGTGTGAGCCCTGAAACTTTAACTTTCTCAAGACTTTTGGCTACTCGGAGTCCCTTGTAATTTCATGTGAATTTTAACATCAAGCCTGTTCATTTCTGCAAAAAGGCAGTTGGATTTTAGACAGGACTTGCACTGAATTTCTAGATCAATTTGGGAAGCATTTCCATTTTGGCAATATTGTCTTCCAATCCATGAACATGTAATTTTATTTAACCTTCCTCAATGTTAAAAAAAATTAAGGAAAAATTCACGTAAAATTAACCACTTTAAAGTGTCCAATCAGTGGCATTTAGTGCATTCTTAATGTACAACCATCTCTGACTAGTTCCAAAGCATTTCCATCAAATCCCAAATAAAATTCCGTTATCTACTTAGTTATTCCTCATTCTGACTATCTTCAGTCCTGACACCCTGTCTGTATGGATTTATCTAAAGTTTTATGTAAGAATGCGACCTTTTGGGTCTTAATTCACCTACCATGCTGATTTGGAGGGCATTGCCACTGTAACATCTATCCGTACCCGATGCCTATGTAAGGCTGAGTCACTTCCATAACAATGTTTTATAGTTTTCAGTGTACAAGTCCTGAGTTTCTTTGGCTAAATTTATTCTTAGGTGTTTCATCTTTTGATATTTTTAGAAAGGGAATTGCTTAACTTTTGAGTTGTTCATTGCTAGCGTATAGATTCTGTTGTTAAATGCCGTCAAGTCAGTTTCAACTCCTAGCTGCTTGAGTTTGAACTACCAACTGTGTGGTTTAAACTGACCCTGTGATCCGGGCTTATCCTACAGCACACCAGCAGATTTTCAATTAGTCGGTCTTCTGTTCTGAACCTAGACAACTTGCTGATTAGATCTAATAGTATTTTAGTGAGTTCTTTCAGGCTTTCTAATTACAGCATTATCTGCAAATACATTCCAGTCTGGAAGCCTCTAATTTCTCTGGCAAGAACCTCCAGTAGAATGTTAAAGGGAAGTTGCAGAAGAAGACATCCTTATCTTGTTGTTGATCTTTGGGGGGGAACTGTTAGCTGTGGGCTTTTTTTTGTGGCTACCCTTTATCAGGTTGAGGAAATTCCCTTTTATTCCTAGTGTGTTGGGCATTTTTATCATGAAAAGCAAACCTGAGTTTTGTCATCTGTAAAATGAGGATCCCCATTCTTACCCACTCAGGCTCTTTTAAGGGCAAAACTGGGGCAATGTGTGTGAAATGGTTAGCGTGGGGGCTGACACTTGTCAGCTGTTATGGTTCTGTGGGAAGGACTAAGCTTTAGAGTCAGACAAACCCAGGTCCACAGCTCAGCAGTGCACTTGGTAGCGGTGATACTGGATCAGTTATGCAATCTCTCTAAGCCCCAATTCCCGTATCTCCTAAGACGGGTAATGGTATATAGTACCTACTTTTAGGGTTGTTACGGAAGATTCAATCATTTATCATTCTCTCAGGCAGGGAGTGTCAGCTGTGACTCACATCAGTAGTGCTAAGTGCCCAGAACACAGCTGTGAAGTGCTACACAGAGATGACAGATAAAATGGGTGCAGTCCTTATCCTTAAGTAGGGTGATGCGCTGAAAGCAGTAGTGACAGTGAAGTTGCTAAGCAGAAAGTGACGTGTGGTCTAAGTGACAGACCTGGAGCCCTGGGGGAGAGTTTAAAGCCCAAAGTAGGGTGGGCTAGGTCAGGCAAGTTTCAAAAGAAACATTAGTAAGGATTGAATAAGAAAGCATGGGAACGTGTTTAAAGAACCATGGGAGTGTTTTTTTGTTTTGTTTTTTTGCCTGCAACTGAGGCTATATGATCAGGGAGTAATGGGAGATGAAACTGTGCCACAGTGACTACCAAGTTAAGGATGAGGCACTTTATTCTAGAAGAGGAGCAGTAAGCTCCGAAGTGTGCCTGCTGAGGCAGATTTTTAAACAACGGATGGGTGTTAGGAAGCTTGAAAGCTATCTCCTGACCTTTTTTGGGTCAGAGTTGGGGGAGTTCTGTTAGAAGAGAATTCAACTTTGATCTGCGACATCTGTGTTCATGCCATAGACTGGGACCACAGTTAGTGGAATTTTGAAGTCTGAATTCACAGCACAAGATGTGATGAATGAAAAGAAGAGGGTATCAACATCACAGACCTCTGCTGTTCCATGCTGTTGAGTCAGTTCTGACTCATAGCAACCCTGTATAGGGTTTCAAAGAGCGGCTGGTGGGTCTGAACTGCTGATGTTGGGGTTTGCAGTCCAGTGCTACCCTACAGTGCCACACCAAGACTCCTATACATCACTATTGTTAGTGCCATCGAGTCAGTTCTGACTCATAGCAATCCTGTATGGGATTACCAAGGAGCAGCTGATAAGCTTGAACAGCCGACTTTACAGTTCAAACCAACCTGCAGTCCAGCGCATGAACCCACAGAACCACACCAGACTCCAAGTCACTAGGGTACTGCAAATTAAAACAGCAATGAGATACCACTACAAAGATGTTGCAATGGCTCAAATCCAAAATAATGACATCATCAGTGGTTTGAAAGTTTAGAACTTATGTAGTAAGTTCTCCACAAGGAGATCTACTATCATTGTAATCATCATATTACATTATCTGTATTATAAATGTAATGATGTGAGCTGATGTTATCAAGCTTGGTCAAATGACCGTATCCGTTTTAAATCCTCACCTCTATGATGTAAATGAGACTGGGTGCATGCACATCTACTGGACTAGGTTGGATCTTGAGTCAATCTCTTTTGAGATAGATATAAAAGAGATTAACCAGGTAAACAGGCAGACGGACCTACTATGATCAAGAAAGAAGAGCTAGGTGTGGACTGTGTCCTTTGGACCTGGGGTCTCTGCATTGTGAAGCTCCTAGATTCAGAAGACGGTTAATGCCTAGACGCATGGAGCTCTCCAAGGAATGCAAGGCCTACGGATGCTGAAAGGAGACAAGGGCATTTCTCCAAGGAGACAGAGAGGAAGCCTTTCACTAAAGCCGGCACTCTGAATTTGGACTTCTAGTCTCCTAAATTGTGAGAGAATATATTTGTTTGTTAAAGACATCCACTTGTGTTTGTTATAGCAACACTGGGTAACTGAAACAGGTGGTTTCTTGCAAAGCTAATTTAGTCTTACCACATATGAAGTAATCACACTCCTTCCTAGGTTCTTACCCAAGTGAACTGAAAATTTACCTTCAAACAAAAACCTGCACATGAATATTTATAGTAGCTCCATTCAAACTGGAAGCAAACTTGAATACATGAATGAACAAACTGTGGTAGATCCAAACAATGGAATATTACACAGTAATAAAAAGAATGGAAATGAGCTATCAAGCTACTGAAAAACCTGAAGAAACCTTCAATGCACCCTGCTAAGTGAAAGAACGTATGAAGGGCTGTGTACTGCGTAATTGCAGTGATATGACATTCTGTAAAACTATGCTGTTGTTGTTATTCATAGAGACAGTAAAAAAATCAGCGGTGGCTAGAAGTCTACAGGCAGGGGAAAAGGATGACTAGGCGTAGTTGTCAAATAATTTATTTTGTTTGGATCAACCATCAACACTCATGGAAGCAGCAGTCAAGAAATTAAATGATGTAAAAAAACCCAACAAAACAGGGAATGGAAGCAAATGCTGTTGTATTATGATGCTTGGAGGGGAATGTAATCATTGTAGTGAAACGAAATAGGATAGGATGAGTGTAAAACTGATGTTCTCCTATGTAAACTATCACTCAATTCACAATAAAAACTTTTAAAAAATTAAATGTATTGCAAATTGCAAAAAATTAAATTAGGCAAATCAGCTGCACAAGACCTCTTTTAAAGTATTCAAGAGTAAAGACATCAATTTGAAGACTAACGGGTGCCTGACCCAAGCCATGGTATTTTCAATAGCCTCATATGCATGTGAAAGTTGAACACTGAATAAGGAAGACCACAAAAGAATTGAGACATTTGAGTTATGGTGTTGGAGGAGAATATCAAAGGTACCATGGATTGCCACTTCATTCTTCTTGGATCAACTATCAACACCCACATAAGCAGCAGTCAAGAAATCAAATGACGTCTTGCATTAGGCAAATCTGCTGCACAAGACCTTTTTAGTGTTGAAGAGCAAAGATGTCAGCTTCAGGACTAAGGTGCGCCTGACCCAAGCCATGGTATTTTCAATAACCGCATACGCATGTGAAAGCTGGACAGTGAATAAGGAAGGCCATAGAAGAATTGATGCATTTGAGTTATGCATTTTGGAGGAGAATGCTGAAAGTGCTACGGGCTGCCAAAAGAACCAATAGATCCGTTTTGGAATAAGTGCAGCCAGAGTGCTCCTTGGAGGCCAAGATGGCCAAACTTCGTCTCTCATATTTGGGACATATTGTCAGGAAGGACCAGTCACTGGAGAAGGATATCATGTTTGGTAAGGTGGAGGGTCAGAGAAAAAGAGGAAGACCCCCAATGAGATAGAGTAGCCAAGTGGCAGCATCGATGGAGTCAAGCGTGGCAACAGTAGTGAGGCTGGCCCAGGATCGGGCAGTGTTTCATTCTGCTGTGCACAAGGTTGCTATAGGTTGGCACTGACTAGATGGCACGTAACAACAACAACAAATGGACTGCCAGAAGAACAAACAGATCTGTGTTGGAAAAAGTGCAACCAGAATGCTCCTTAGAGCCAGGATGGCCACATTCTGACTTTAATACTTTGGACATGTTAACAGGAGGGGACAGTCCCTGGAGAAGAATATCAAGCTTGGTAAAATGGAGGGTCAGCGAAAAAGAGGCAGACCCCCAACAAGATGGACCAGCATGGTGACAGCAGCAATGGGCTGAAGCATGGCAACAACCCTTGGACTGTCACAGGACTGGGCAGTGTTTCCTTCTGTTG
Organism: Chrysochloris asiatica; assembly: GCF_000296735.1. Taxonomy (NCBI): domain Eukaryota; kingdom Metazoa; phylum Chordata; class Mammalia; order Afrosoricida; family Chrysochloridae; genus Chrysochloris; species Chrysochloris asiatica. The sequence goes on from NW_006408596.1 coordinate 2,972,221, forward strand.
TGCATAAGGTCGCTACAAGTCACTATCAACGCAATGGCCCCAACCAACAGGTGGTGAATTTATTCTGTGGCACTGTAATGGTGGATATATGACATGATGCAGCTGCTAAAACCCAGAGAGTTCTATCAACAGACACAGTCTTCTGTAAGTTAAGCATGCTAATGAATAATATTGTATCAAAACCAGTTCATCAATTGGAACAAAAGCACAATGCAAGTGCAAAACATTTACGAAGGACACTAGGGATACATGGGTACACTGTAAAGCTGAAAATGCTAAATAAAAAAAAAAGTCTATTTTTAGAAGTTAAAAAAAAAAGAGTGGGGAGGGAGCAGGACACTGAAGGGAAGGAAGAGTTACAAAGGACTCTAGGTTATTTAAGGACTTGGGAGGGCAGCCTTTGTGATTTCATTAGTAAAAACAGAACTGTGCAAAAGGGTAATAAGTGTTGAGGATGGAGAAGAAGGCAGTCACATAATCTGCTAACATCAGAGGTGCTGCGTCTCTCTACCAGGCACATGCCATCTGCACCCCAATCTTGTTGGGGAGGTGAAGTTATTACAGAGGAAGAGCTGCAAGCACAGGAAGGTTGTCACTTGCCCAAGGGCAGTCAGAGACCAGATGGGGTGAAGTTTAATAGGTGATGGTGAGGAGATGGGATTCAATCTATCCTGTGCGTTTTTAAAATGATCTTTCTAGCTGTGTGAAGAACATTATGGTCGCCCTAGCAGATGACAGTGGTTATGGGAACTGCACTGGCAGAAGATGGGGATGAAGTGTGGTTCGCTTTGGCGGTGCGATGAGCAGGACTTACAAGCTGACTACGTGAACTGAGAACAAGGCAACAGCAAGGATGACATCTGAATGTCTGGTTGGAGCAAGTGGGCAGATGGGAACACCAATGACTGAGATGCAGGAGATCTGGGCATGAACAGGGGAAATCGTAAGTTGAAAGAAGCGGATAGAGTCTTTATGACGAGCAGTGAGGAATGAGTCAACTGAAAAGGAGAAAAACACAAGAGACAGAGGAGATAAGTGACGAGAAAAAGTCCCGGGGGTGGGGTGGTAGGGAACGTGCTCTAGAAGGATCTTAAACACAAATGGTTAGAGTTGGTCCGATTTCTCCCTTGGATGGTGGCTTTTCCTTCTGGGTTTCTGCAGGAGGTACCTTGAGCTGGGAATGCATTTCCATCCCGACTCCTTCACTTGTCCTTCTCGTTCTCAGCTCAGATTTCACCTCCCACAGGACCCTCTGTGATCTCACTGTTTTCAGTGCCTCGGAGGGCTCCCTTCTCATAGTGACCCCGTGGGAGGTTTCTGAGGAATGGCACACCCTATATTTACTTCTGTCACTCGGTATCAAGACAAATTTCACTATCTGGTAGAGTCACTGTTGTGTACCCCAGACCTAATTCAAAACACATTGGAGGAAAGAAGGAGAATTGGAAATAGCCAGCCAGCACCTTGTGAAGATGGGCTGGTGAGTCTGAACTGCCAACCTAGTGGTTAGCAGTCCAGTGCTAATCCTACAGAGCCACACGAGGACTCCAGCGAGTGCCTTATCGGTTCAATTCCCTGACATTGATGGGTGGGGATGGGTCTCAGGAGACACCAATAGGGTCAGAATGGGGTGGAGGGAAGGGGGCAGTTGGTAGGATTGCTAACCATGTTCAATCTAGCACGACCCCCCCAACACCAATCTGTAGTGGAACCAACCAGCTCCATTAGGGCCATTCCTTGGGGGCCAAAATCAGTGTGCCAGATAAGGAGATTAGACTGTTTGCTCTATCATACCCATATGGCAGAAAATCACTTTAATCTTGGAAAGCTTATCTCCTCCTTAAACAATCAGGGTTTTCTACTGAATGATTCTATGATACAGAAAATCTCATCAATTTGAACTCCCCATTACCAGGTTTTCAGCATTAACTGAGACTTTGTAGCTTTACTGCAAAGCCTTTGGGCGCTTCTAAATTGTGCTCATGAGGAATCTGTACCTGGACCAAGAGGCAGTTGTTCGAACAAAACATGGGAACACTGAATGGTTTAAAATTAAGAAAGGTGTGCAACAAGGTTGTATTCTTTCACCATACTTATTCAACCGGTATGCTGAGCAAATAATCTGAGAAGCTGGGTTCTATGAAGAAAAACGTGGCATCAAGATTGGAGGAAGACTCATGAACAACCTGCGATATGCAGATGATACTATCTTGCTTGCTGAAAGTGAAGAGGACTTAAAACATTTACTGATGAATGTCAAGATAATGAGGGCAGGCAGAGTGAGATGAACGCAAAAGTGGGCACGAGCTGATGAATATATGGGGGTTCACAATACAATGGTCTCTACTTCTGTGCCAACTGGAAGTTTTCTGAAGTAAAAAGTAAAAACTTGCTTGTGAAAAATCATATTAAAATTGAGGACAAGTAGTTTCAAACCAGACACGAGGCTAAATTCAGATCTTATGGCATAGAGAACAGTGGTTCTAAATTGAGTGGGTAATCTATGTTCTAGAAAATCGAGTCTACATTCCACATTACCTGCTCTCAACTTCCATTTAGAGGTTACAATTATCCTGTTAGGCGTCCTGTTGTGGCACCGGAGAAGCAATCGACCTCAAGGTCAGTTTGAACTGAAAGGTTGGTGGTTCAAACGCACCAGGAGCTCCTAGGAAACCTTATACCGAGTCATTATGTGTCTGAATGGGCTCTGGACGGTACTTAACATCTACAACTTAATTAAAGCTTAAGTTTTAAATGAAATATGGATGCTTAGGAGGCAACCACTAAGGCTTGCCCAACACCTACCTGAGCTTGACAGTCCCACCTCCACCTACTCATCCCTGCCTTCCCTCCCTGAAGTCCTCAGAATGCTTGCCTCCTCCAACCTCTGGAACTGGGTGGAGAGGGAAGAACGCCAGGGTCCCAGCTCACTCACACATGATCCAGGCATGTGCCATGGGGAGTTTGGGGCTGAACACAGCAGTGAATATGACACTGGATCCTTGTCCCCGTAGGCTGGGAAAGCTACACAGCATCATTACAACCATGCCCGGGATTTTGAGGCCTACCTTCATTCATAGGCACGCACTGGAGAGCTAGCCATCTCACGAGGTGACATCAGAGGAAAGCCCTGAAGAAGAAATAGGAGGTAGCTAGGAAAAGGAATCCTGGTGTGGCAGGAAAATGCACTGGACCATAAGGTTGGCAGTTCAAATTCACCACCCGCTCCTCAGAAACCCTATACAGGGTTGCTGTGAGTCAGACCAACTTGACTGCACTTAACAACAACTAGAAAAGGAGTGGGGCTAGGGAAAGGGCTTGGGGCTGATGGAACAGACTTTGGGAAAACAAAACACAACTCTGTTGTGTCCATGGAACTGAAGAGAGCAAATATGAGGCTGGAAAGGCAAGATGGGGCAAGAAAGGCCCAACGTTAAGTCCTTGAGGGATTTTTTTTTTTTTTTTCAGGGAAGTTATCCTTGTTTTTTTTTAATGTTTTATTGTGAGTTATGTGATAGTTTACATGGGAGAACATTAGTTTTACATTCATTCTATCATATATCATTTGATTGCCATGGTTACAATCCCCTCCATGCATCATCAACCAACCAAAGGGTATACCCTGCAAGCCTGCTCCCCACACCCCTCCCCCCAGTCTTCAGCACACCGTCCCTCTCCCTCTCTCGATCTAAAGTCCCCAGCTGCTCCATCTCTCCACATCATCATCTCTGCCTCCATCTCAGGCATCACTGCTTCTCTGGGTAGGGTCCTGCACTCTGCTCTTGTCCGTTAATGGTCCTAGGGACCTCCGCTCCTAGACTGGAAAGTTAATCACTCTTTTACTTGCTATAAAACGTCTACCTTTACATTTCCAACCTTTGAGGGATTTTTGAGGAGTGTGGTATGACTAGACTTAGCTGTCTAGAGGTCACACTGTGTTACAGGGTAGACAGAGGAGGTCATTACATGAATTGGTTGAGAAATGATGGCGGATTGGACTTGAGTAATGGCAGCTGGAGAAAGTGAAGGAAGTGTTTGTAAGAAAGTATTTATAAGAGGCTTTCCTTTCCCCATGATCCTTTGTGCTCTTCCCTTCCAACCTATTCCCGTTGCTATGGCTCCCACAAACAAGGGTGGTGAGAAGAAGGGCCATTCTGCTATCAACGAAGTGGTGACCAGAGAGGACACCATCAACATTCACAAGTGACTCCATGGAGTAGGCTTCAAGAAGCGTGCCCCTCGAGCACTCAAGGAGATTCAGAAATTTGCTCTGAAGGAAATGGGAACACCAGACATGCGCTTTAACACCAGGCTCAACAAAGCTGTTTGGACCAAAGGAATCTGGAACGTCCCGAACCGTATCTGGGTGTGGTTGTCCAGAAAATGTAATGAGGATGAAGATTCACCAAACAAGCTCTAGACACTGGTGACCTATGTGCTGGTCACCACTTTCAAAAACCTACAGACAGTCAATGTGGATGAAAACTAACAGTTTATGACCAAATAAATTTATAAATCTGCAAAAAAAAAAAAAAAATTTATAAGAAAGATGGCAGGCTAGAAGATTTGGCAGGACTTGGTGTTAGAGGGTGAATGAGAGAAAGGACGACACCAGGATTCTCACTTGACAACTGGGGGAAGCGCCATTTACAGGGTACAAAAAGACCCTTTAGCTTTCTCACTCTGACCCATGCAGCCCACTACCTTACTTGGTTTCTCCATCTGTAAAATGGGAACCTCACCACCAGGCTTGGGAGAACTGTGTAGAGATCTCAAAGAACCATGGGAGCCATTTGGCACTTGGCTCCTGACCTGCATGCTTTAATTCTACTCCCTCCTCAGTCCATCCAAACATGACCACCTTCTCCAAACTCTGTCCCTAGCAGCATCTATGATGACACACAACATGGAGCCAGGCTCGAGAAATGGAAAACAAGAGATACATGTGGCTGAACTCAGTGGACACTGAGTTTTGTGGTCCAAAGGAGGCCACCAACCACCACACCTCTCTCTTCAGGTCCAAAGTCATGCTGTGGGTCATGAATGTTTTTCCCCTAGTGGGAGGCAGAGTGGTTTGGCCATTCAAGAACATGTGCCAGCTGAGTGCAATTTCAGTCATGAAATACCGATCTGGGTGTCAATGAGTGAACCAAGCTGGCATCTGGCACAGGGCCAGGGTAGCCTCTGAGGGACAAGCCAGCTCCTCTCTTCGGTCACCTTCCCTGGCACAAAAGCCAGGCAGGTGGCATGGCAAGGCCAGAAGCTTCTATATTAAGCAGAGGTGACCACTTTCCTCAACCCCTGAGAAAGGAGACTCCTCTACTGGTCAGTGGTCACCAGGAAAGCCAGTCTCATGGGGCTGTCACCAAGTGTAGGAACTTCAGGCTGGGGCCAGAGACTGGCTGTCCCGGCAACCTTTCTTAGTACAGGGCTTCATGGCTTCAATGTACAAATCCTCCCAGCACCCCACAACTACCCCGCGTAAAGGGCGAAGGAGGAAACAAGGGCTTTGGATAAGCCCAGAACTGTGGCCCCATCAGCAAATGGGGAGTTCACAGTTAATCTCACCTGACTCAGGCTTGTCTGTAGCAGGTGCTCTCTGGGATACTTCAAAGGACCCATAGGACCTACCTCCACTCTAGGCTGGACCCATACCAAGCAGGAGGCCGCCAGCTGAGGCCACCACCTTCCAGATCTCATCATCTTACCAGCTTTCTTCAAGCAACAGGGGAGCACAGAAGGTCACACAGAACAGACGATGCAAAAAAAAAAAAAAGTAAGTTTTTTATTGTCTTGGATGCAAACAGTTTTAAACTGCATTGTAGTGTTGCAGCAGCTGGTGGAGTGGCTGTGTGGAAGGTGACGGTCAGGGTGACGCAGGATAGAGGGAAGCTCTCATCAGACAAGGCTCTTCTCTGGGTGCTTGTTTTGGTTTTGAGACTGTGAGGTGTAACTGTCTCCTCACAGTAACCCTGATACAATCCCCAAAATTCACTACATGAAGCAAAACAAAACAAAATGAATCACTGATGTTAATAAATTGAAACCTTAAAAAAAGGCAAGGAACAGAGCGTTCCGGTGGTGGTGGTACACAACAAGCAGAGGGGTACATTGTTCTTTAACTGGGTGCTGTGGAAAAAGGGGTGAAAAAGACACACTACAGAAACCATAGGGGCGTGGGAAAGAGTGGTAGTCCAGCCCTGCCCCCACCCTGGGTAGGAACAGCTGAGAACTGACTCTCCCAGGACTGAGCCCTTCAGACCTTTGTCACTGCAGGAAATGTAGAAAACTTCAGTCTCCCAGCCCTTCACAACCTCAAGTCCCCAGAGGACTAGGTCTTTCTCATGAGGGATCCAGAAGAAAATATTCCAGATCAGCAAGGCTGAGGGTGAAGGCAGCGGAAGACTGGGAGATGGAGATGCATTTGGCTACATAATTGGAAAGGAATTTTACAAATATAAAATTCCATCAAGTAAACACACACACACTCCAACATTCAACAAATCTCTCTTTTCCTTCTCCAACGTTGGTTTTCCTAAGCTCCAACAAGCAAACAGTCCCACATTTGGTAAACTACAAATGCAATTCCTCAAAATGAAAAGCCAGTAGCTGACTGGTCCTCATCTACCCCATCTCTCAGGCCAGTCCCGGTGGAAGCCAACGGGAGACCCAAACACTCCTTCCACATTCAAGGAGTTCCTGCCTGGCTTCCTGAGTTCATTCAGATGACAGATGCCCACCCAGCAAATCAAGGTGTCTACTGCCTGGTACACACATGCCATTGAACATCACTCCTCAGCCTGTCCCCTCCTTACGCGCAAGGCTCAGCTGCAGGGCCAGTCCTTCAGTCTGCACAGGCTCCGCAGCAACATATCTCACCTACACACACCTGACAGCCTCGCAGCTCCCCCTGCCCTTCTCAGAGAGCCCAGGACCCAGAAAGGCTAGGTAGGGGAAGGCCACTTTCACCATGGGGCTGAGGGTCTCTTCTATGGCAAGGAGCGCGATGGGAGGCAGGCATCTCTAGGGTGAGCGACCCAACTCACATGTGGGTCTGTGAGGAACCACGGGGTGAGGAGGCCAGGCAGATGGACACAGACCACTGGAACTGGGTAATACGAGTTTCTAGTTCTGAGAATGGAGGTGCTGAGAGGTGAGGCTACAACACACCTGCCGCTAAGATTTCTTCCAGGTGGGAAGCCAGGGCCCTCAGGTAAAGGGGAATCAAGGCAGGTGGCATCAACAGTGTCACTAAGCACACCCTGTACCTGGGGCGGCACCAAGGGACTCGTTTTTCCCTGGGATTTTGGGAGTTGTGTCCTCTAAGGATCCCCGTGTATATGAGGGGTTTCAAAAAGTTCATGGGAAAAGTCCATCTTCCATGAGGTTTTGAAGTCCTCTCGCATACTTCTGTCAGCTAGGACAGTAAAACCCTAAGGGCTGACCACAGAGGTCTGGACTGGGTCAGGTCAAACGAGCACTGGAGTTGGGGTAAGGCAGCTGTCCCCTGTCCCCCGTCCTTCTTCCTTAGAACTCGATACGGGGTGGGTTTCCCTCGTGCCCAGGGTCAGCGCATCCTTGGGTAGGTACCCTGGTTCTGTAAACGGTCTGGATAGAGGGACAAAAGCCAGCCCTCAGCTAGTTGGGTGGCACCGGCTGTCCCTGCACTTGAGCATGTTGTGAGGGCACAGAACACCCGCAGAGATTCCTATGCCAGCTCTCGGCTTGCTGCTTCCCTTTCCAGACGGCTTTGCTTATTCTCCAAAGTCAGCATGGTCGGCATTCAAACTTATCTCTATGGGCACGATGACTGGAATGGGGGTGAAAATGAGTGTAAACAAACCAGAGAGGCCTTAGCCGACACAGAAACCCAAAGTGGAAATCGAGCAAGCTCTGTAGCAAGAGACGACCCAGCTTTGTAGGCTGGCAGCGGGGTCATCGCAGCACCCAGAGAAGTGAATGTGAAGAGATCTCGACAGAACAAAAGCAGGCGTCTCTGGGGCAGTCTGCCGGGACTCACACTCTCAGGTCGTACACAACCGGCCAGCCTCAAACAGTTGGCAGAGCGTGCAACCACGGACGCTAAATCCAGCAAAAGGGCGAGGTAGGCCAATGAAGCAAAAGGCCGATTTTCTATTCCACGGAATTTAAAAACAGCTTTTAAAAAATGATTCCCCAGTGCGGGGCGGGGGGAAGCTTTTGAAGGGAGGCGTGCAGTCTTGGCTCATCCCCATGTCGGCTGGTCAGTGGTCAGCATCTTTCATAAAGAAGGCACGGGAACCAGGCAGGGGAATGGGCTATGCCGACAGTCCTCCTCAAACCCTCCATCAGAGTACATTACTGTAGTTTTGTTTCCTTTTTTATTCCTTTGTAGACTTCTTACCACTTTTGAAGAGTAACTTCATATACGTCTTCCTGGGGTGGAAGGCAGATTCTGTTATCTTTTCCCAGGTAAGCTTCTGGAAGCCTGCAGACAGGGTCCCCACGTTGTTCTAGTGCAGGGCTGAAGAACTGATAAGGGAGTGGCGGAGGCATCAGTGGATGGAGAAACATCCCTTCCTGTCTCCGTAAGTCCAAGTGAAGCAAACAGAGGTGTCTGGGAGCCAGACTCCAATCTTCTTGAACATGGGGCCCATGGCTCCTCCTTTTCCCGCAGGTTCCAGGCTCCCTCAAAGCTCACCCCAGATCCATGTGTCAATGACACTGACCAACTTTTGGCTATGGCCACAGACAGGGAGGACAGGAGGCAGGGAGAGCCGACTCTGGCTTTTGGGAGGAGTGTGCGTGTTGGGATACCTGAGCTTATAGAGCGTGTTCTCCCACGTAGAGGCTGCAGATGATCGGGATGGGACCCCTGCCGCTCCACTCCCCATGCCTTCCTCAGTCATCGCCCACTTTGATAAGCTCTGCCAGTAACGTTCAGCAAGTTGACCTGTGACCTGAGAGACGAGATGAAGGCCGACCCCTTGGAGAACTGCCTGTCCATTTTCCATTTCTTCCCTTACAGCAGAGGCAGAGCCGGCGGTAGGCACGGGGACATCTTTGGTCCAGAAATTGTCGTGGTTTGACTCCCATTTGAGTGACACAGTTGGCAGTCAGTCTGAGGACAGGGAGGCAGCGTGGGCTCTTCAGCAGCTACAACTGGACGGTAGGAAGGTCCGCTCAGTACTTCTGTCTCTTGAAGGGTGAGGCTTGGGAGTGGTGGAGAATCTGGGCAGAAGGGCCGTACGTGATGTGAGCCTGAGGGGGCGCTGGCTGGAGTCCCTGCCACGGGTCTCAAGTAAGAGAAGTCCATGCGCAGTGCCAAAGGAACCAGACACAGCAGCTGTACCCCACCCCGGCGTGCGGGCCAGGGGGCAGCTCAATCTTCTAACCCACCCGAGTGCAGTCATATGTAGGGTCTCTGAAGAAGGCAAGTCCCTGGCAGTCTGCCACACCTGAGCCTGAACTCAAGTCTACATCTATGTACAAGGTTCAGTCACTGGGTAAGGGGAAGAACTGCAGATCAGACAGGGCTGGGAGGGGTCTCTTGGCCTCGTGAGCTCTCCTGGTTGGCGAGTCCCTGTGTCTGGGCTTCCTGAGGGTGGTGGGACTGATAACTGAGGTTGCTGAGTGAGAGTTCACAGCAAAGGGTGTCCAGAGATGGGCTACTGCCGCTGGCAGGACCCAAACCGGCTGCCGACCTGAGCGTGGTCTCTGGGGCAGCCTGGAAGACCGTCTGAGTGGGAGGGGGATCCTGAGGCTCCGAGGCAGGATCTGCTAGGCTGGAGGCCCTGTCTCCACGAGCAGAGGAGGGTCTCCTTGACGTCTTGTGAATCACGTGCCGTCAAAGTGCTAAGACTCGCCTGCTCTCTTGCCAATCCCGGTGATGGCCTTGGAAGCCTGTTCTGGCAGCTGGGCCGGGTTTGTCAGAACGGAGGTGGTGGTGCTCAGGTGGCGAAGCGTGCTCAGCACCACTGCAAGACAGGGGTGAGCCACCCACTGAGTCCATGCACCCTGTGCACACGCTCCCATGTGGGGGCCACTGAGCTAAACTGAGGCAGGGGTGCTTACACCTCCTTACTCGGGTCCACTGTTAACAACTGAGAGCAGCCTAGAGGACACAGAACGGCTCCACAGGGCTTCCAACTACATGGAAACAGACTGCCTCCGTTTTCTGCATGGAGTGGCTGACCTTACAGCTAGCAGCTGGGAGCTTTAATCACTGCACCACTAGGGCCCTTCACCTGACACTCCCAATGCCACTGTGCTGATTCCAACTCAGAGTGACCCTCTGTAGGGTTTCTCAGGCTGTAAATCTTTCTCCCACATAGCAGACCTCAAAGACCTGTTTCCCATCCTTCTCCAAGGGGCCTTTCTGGACATACTGAGCTCCTTTAGGGGAGGTGTAGGTGTTCTTAGTTAAGCACTCCAAGATCAGTGTCCCACCCTTAGCCCCCACAGTTCCGGCTGCACTCACTTGGCCTGAGGACGGGCAGGGAGCAGCGCTGATCAAGCCAGGAGAGTGCTGTCCGGTGAAGCTCCTCCAGGCTACCGGTGGACACCATCCCCTTGAAGGACTCAAACAGGGGCTTGATGATGATGCTGAACTACACACACTTGGTTAAAGAAAAGGTCTGCGTGGGGGGCGCTGGGCACGTGACTAAGTCTGCCATCACTGTCCAGAGAGGATTAAGAAAGAGGAAGGGCAGGTGATTGTTCCTGACAGGGAAGTGTGTCCACACATTGGGCTCTATGTCTGTCTCCGACAGGGCAGGCTGCTGGAGAGAGATGAGCCCACATCAGTCTTTGTGTACACACAAAGATGGAAGCACAGTGGCCTCTCTTGATGGCTCCATGCAGGGCTCCTAACCCCCTGAAGATCTGGGCTCAGTAAAGGCACAGGTACGTCTCCTCCTCATGGGGGTCATGCCCACAGCTCCCACCCCGCAGCCATGTTACCAAGGCATACCTGACTCACGAGCACTGTCAGCATTGGTCTGAGTGGCAAAAACCCAGAACCAAATGGCCAAACCAGGGAAGGACATGAGGGCTGGTCACTGCATCCCTGAGGTCACCCAGCAGCACTGTGCAAAGGCCACCTGCCCCATCGCCAGTGATGGTGGTTAGTTCTCTCCTCCTGCCCAGATGTCCCTCAGGCCATTGCACCCAAGACCCCCAAAGTGGCAGCCAACTCACCCTTGGCAGGAGTGCCATGTGCCCCTGAAGGCCAGGTGCAGGGTGGCCCTGGTGCCACGGACAGACCCACACTGAGGTGCAATGTGAGGGAACAGGCTGCAGACCTGGAGTCCCCGCCTGTGTCAGTGGGGAGCAGATTCCTCCACCGTCTGCCACCAGGATCACTGAGCTGCCGCTGCTTTATGAGGTCTCCTGCCTCTCTCCACTGTCTTCACTTCTTAAGGCCTGCCTGCCAACTCTTTCCCACAAGGTGCCCATGAGGCCCTAGCTCCCCTGCCCCTCCGCCCCCTCCACCACCCCACTGCAGGCCAGGCCCACTCTCCTCATCTGAGAGGATGTCTTTCCAGAGAGAAAGTCTGTGACTGCATTTCCACAGCACTGGCCCGGGGTCGAAAAAGCCCAGCAAAGTAAAGATACAATCCAGAACTTCCAATTCTGCAGGGTCCGGCTCTTCACGTACTCGTCAAACATGTCTCTCATGTGATCAAATTGATGCCTGGCGACAGGGACACCGGTGGCAGGGAGCAGCTGCTGGCAGGAGCTGGAACAACAGGAGGAAAGCAGTGAAGTGGCTGGGCCAGATCAGGACCCAGGGCTGGTGCCTGGCCAGGCTTCATTGTGGACAAGGGGCACCTCCAGTCTCACATGATGGTGGCATTCAGTGCCTCGATCTCCTCCCGCAGCTGCCGGGCCTCCTCCTGCAGCTGGCCCCGCTCCTGCTGCAGCTTGGTGATGTACTCCACGGTCTTCTGCAGGGTGATGGCGTGGCTGGTCTGCAGAGGTAGGCAGGTCAGGGTGGCATGTGAAGGTGCCCAGGCTCCCCAGCCAGCACCATGTGCTCAGTCAGCTTACCAGCTTGGAGCTATTGGCAATCAGGCCATTCAGGGTGTCAAAGCCTATCTTGATGTTGAAGCGCCTCTTCTGTTCAGCTGAAATGTGCTTCATTTGTCGGTTCTGTGGGGGAAACGACCGTCTATCATGGGTGACATGGATCAGGCCAGCTAGGCCAACCCTAGGCCCAGCCCTGTGCACCTCTGCATCTCACATATGGCCATGGGGCAGGTGAGAGCCCAGGAGCACCCAGTCACACAGGCCCCAGAAGGAGGGTGTGACAGAACTGAGCTGCTCCCATGAGGGAGGAATCGGGGGAAATCAGGAGCTGGAAAGCCACCACTGCTGAGCAAAGCCAGCAAGCCAGTCATCAGCCAGCGTGCAGATGGGACGAAAGGGCTTTTTGACCCAATGTCCAATCTTGCCTCCCGGCCAGTTTTTCTCTGTGCCACCTCCCCTCATGTAACGGAGGAGGATCAGAGACGGCCACCAGCATCACTGAGGACTGCACTGTGGCCTCCATGCAGGGGCCTCTGACATGCCTGCCCTGGGCAGAATGGGGGGAGCTTGGTTAGTGGGCAGGGAGTGCAAGGGCCAGAGAAGCCCCCCAAGAGAATCCAGTCCTGGGGGTACCTTTAATGCTGTCACATTCTTGTGGTCAGTAGATTTCCCAGAGCAGCTGTTCTGGGGGGACTGGGGGCTGGGGCTTTGCTCGGATGCGCACGGAGAGGCCTGCCCGGAGCTGGGACAGTCTCGGCCTGAGAAGAAGAGACCCCGCTGCAGATGTGAGCTGGGCAGGGCTGCACTGCTCTCAGCAACTCAGAGATGGGACACAGATGTGAGGTGTTATGAGCATGGGATCAGAACTGGCAGCTCATAGTCACTCAGTTGTTCTGAGGCAGAGTTTGGGAGCTCTCCCCTGTGGGTGTCAGTTGCCTATCTTGACATTGTTTGTTGCTGAGCATGTACCGCCTGGTCCTGAGAGCCAGGTTCAAGCTGGGGACCCCAAGCTAGACCTCCAGGGTGTGGGGGGCCCATGGTGCTCTGCCACAGAAATGGACACTCACTGGGACCCACAGCGGGAAGCAGGGTGCCACCCCCATGCAACAGGCCCTGCTCGCCCTTCACCAGGGTATCTGGCACGGTGCTTGGGGAGAAGAGCCGGGGGATGGGTAGCTGGCTGCCAGAGCTGTGGCCGATGTCTGTGGTCACTAGGATGCTGCTGTGGAACTCCGTGACCCCAGGAGCCTACAGCGACATGGAAAGAGTGTGGTCACCAAGCACAGACATGGTGGGGCGGGAGGCCAGCCATGTTACTAGCAGGCAGAGGGTTTTCCCAGGGCCCTGGTCCCTCCCACACAGGTGAACCCGCCTTCTCACCCTGGCGATGGCAGTGGGTGTGATGACCATGCTGGACTGGGATACGGTGGAGGTGGCCTGCATCCCTTCTCTCTTCAGTGGGCCTGACGTCATTATCACTGCTTGTGGCCGGCCTGGGAAGGCAGCTGACCATATAGAAGCGGGGGAGGCCCCCAGTCAATGAGCATGCTCCAGGGAAAGCTGACCCCTCCTGCCCTCAACGCAGGAAGAGTCAAAGCCACTGGGGCAGTAAAAACACTTATGCAACTTGTCCCTGAAGGGGACGGACCAGAGGCCTGGGAACAAGATGGTCACGTCACCGTGAGTTTTCACACGTGAGTCAGATCAATATAAAAAACAGACAGGAAGAGGGTCAGTGTAGAAGCTGAGTAGCTCACGGTCTGTATTCTGCCGTGGGACAAGCACCTCCCTTAAAGTGGGGTGGGGTGGGCTGAGTGGGGTGTCTGTAGGGCCTGGGAAACCAGCTGTGGCTCCCCTAACTCACCTGGGGTGATGCAGGCATTCTTCAATACCAATGACACAGGCTCTGGTTTGGGGGCAGGCACTATTTTAGGGGGCTGCTTGGGCCTCACCCCGGTCAAGGATACAGGTTTGGGAGGCACAAAAGTTAAACAGGGTTGTGAGGGCCCAACAACAGGAGACAGTGCCAAGTCACAGGGGGAGGTGGGGGGGCGGGTCGTGACCACCAGGCCCTGGCTCTGGCTGAAGGTGGTGGTGGAGGCTGTGTGGGTGATGACAGAGGGGGGCTGGCTGGCTCTGACCTGCTGTGTCTGAAGGAAGGTAGGGGGCGCTGGAGGGCGCAGGGCAGGTGGGGTAGGGGGAACCAGAGGCAAGGAGGGTGAAGCCGGCGTGGGGGCAGGGCTAGGGGAGAGCAGGGGCAATGTGAAGACAGGAAGGAAGGGCTGGGGGACAGTCAGAGGGGGCTCTGAGGGGCCAAAGTCTGTGGGCTGGACAAAGGGGTCCCGAGAGCGAGGGCCATGGTCACAACTCTGCTGCTCCGAGGTGTCCAGAGAGGCAGGGGCAGCAGATGAAATGAAGTTGTCTGGCAGGCTCACGTTGGGGAGGGTGGCGGTTGGCAAGATGTTCTCCTGAGAGGAGAGGGGTGAAGGCTGGGGTCTTTCTGGCAGCAGGCACCAGGATGAATCCCCCATCATGCTGATGCCTGAGCACCCCCAGGCTCTTGTTTCCCTCAGGGCTCACTACCGCTCGGAGCTCAGACAGAAATGGCTCCAGGCGGACACCAGCCAGGGGCTCTCTGGTTTCTCGAGCCATTTTCCATGACAGGACAGAAGCAGCCTGGCTCACAGATGCTTACCGGGTCACCCAGAACAGCTTCATGTGTCAACTTCTAGAGCGATACCTCTTCCTCAGTGGGAGAGGCTACGACAAATCAAAGCCTTGTCCCCAGTCTCCACAGAAGACACTCTTCCCAGCGCCAGACACAAAGACAGTGTTGGTGTCTGGGGTCCCTGGGAAGCCTGCCTCACTCAGCCCGGCAGCCACAGAGCCTGGGAACCAACCACCACTACGCACTGAGCAAAATAGAAAGTAAACCTACAGGGCCGATTTTCATAAACGAAGCCCTGCTGTGGCGCTGGGGGTTAATGCCCTGGGCTGCAAAGTTGGTTTGAACCACAAGGTTGGTTCAAGCTCGCCAGTCATTCCTCGGAGGCTACACAGGGTCACTATGGGTAGGAACCCACTCGATGGCACTTAACAAAAACAATTTTATCACAGTCCAAGTTTTCTTTCTCTGATCCCATCTTAACTGGTCAGCACAGAACTGCACTCAGGATACAGGAAGCCCCCAGCAAGCACACATGCTTCCTGACACAGCCTCCACCACTCAGATGCTGACTGAGGGTCAGGAATTCACAAATACACAAGGGTCAGAACAAGATGGAGCAACGCTGTGTATGCTGCTCATAGCTGCACAGTCCTGCCCTGAGTCTCATACCTGGGTGGGGGGATTGCTGGGATCAGGGACTGGGGCTGGGGCTGGGGCAGGCAGCATGGAGCCAAAGATGGAGCGGATGGAGAAGAGGTCTGAAAGACAAAGTTGGGGGCCATGTGAGCTTCATGTGCCTGTCAAGCCCAAGGTCCAGTATATGCACTCATCCCACCTGACGCAGAGGCGTGTGCGCACACGCAGCCATGGAGACCTCAGCAGAACAAGGCCCTCTGGCCGACCCAACTAGCCCAGGCTCTGAAAGACACATCTTACAACAAGCTGGGACCTGCTGGAAACAGCACCATGGTGGCTGTGTCGTGCACGCCCCCTGCTGCCCAGAGCAAAAAACACACGTTCTTTAAAGAACAGTCAGTCTCAGGAAAACTTTCAAGTTTCTCCCCAGTTCTACATCAGTCCTCTCAGAAAGGGACACATTACCCGCTTGGTCCAGGCAGTAGCCTCTACCTGACGCTCACCCTGGAAAGGCTCAAATGTGTCCATGAAGTCCAGGTTGGGCTGTAGAGGCATCAATCCCGGCTGGATCATGTCTGCGTTGCCCAGATGTGCTGTGAGGGTCAGAAAGGGGAGAGGGTCAGCCCGCCTTCTCAGCCCACCTAACAGGTACACACAAAGGGGCTCTGAGCACATTCTAGTCTTTCAAGGGGAAGTAAAGGCAGCTGGCTGGGGTTTCCCCCTTCTACAAGTTCATGGCCTTTTTTGCTCTCAAAAGGCAGTAGAGAAAGCTCACTGGGGTTGTGGAGTGGATAACCCTAAAGAGTAGTGAGGATCAGAGAAAAAGAGGACGACCCCCAGAGATGGCAGTGTTTTGACTCGATGGCACCCAACAACAACAACAAATAGTAGTGAACTGATTCCCATGGTTCCTCCCCCAGATTGGGCTAGAGACCACGCCCAGCAATGCTCCAGGGTTTCTCTAGGTGAGTCACTGGTGGGCCAGGATCAGAGATACGATACTCTCAGTGGCCCCGAAGACTGCCGGGTGGCCCAGCCCCACCAAGGACACGTGGACCTGTGGGTCAAACAGGGCTGGCCAAGCCTTCAACGCCACATATGAGGGGACATGAGTGAGTGACATGGCACAGGTTGGCACTGGGCCTGGGGTGGGGGTGCCCAGCAGAGAAGCAGAGGTTCCGGGGTCTCCAAGTTCTAAGGACACGGGTGCAGTTACCTATCTCGCGGGGGTTGGGCCAGGCCACGGGCTGGTGAGAAGACAGTGTGGAAAAGAGGGTGTCGCTGAACTCAGACATGAGCATGTCGGTGTCCAGAAGTGGGTCCTCCTCCATGGGGACTGGGGTCTTCCATCCGTCTCCATGTTTGTGCCAGAAGAGCATGTCGTCATCCTACTCATAGGAGGGAGGGAGAGGGCAACACGGGACTCATGAGTCCCCTCACGGTGCTGCAGCGGGAGAGGTAAGGACTGGGCTGGCCTCAGGGGGAGTCCATACCCCTCCATTCATCACAAGGATCCCGGCTCCCAGGCTCCCCTGAGGCCCACCCACCTGGGCCAGGCTGGACAGGTCCTCATCCTTGTGCTGCTGTAGCTGGAGGAGAAGGGAGAGGAACAAGGGTCCCCTCAGGCCTTGGCAAGGTCTGGGCCTCAGTCATACCCCCCTGGGAGAGGGGGTGCTCTCTGAACATCCTATGGGGTGCCAGAAGGCAAGGAGAGAAAGGCAGCCTGCCCTGGGTTCCCCAGACTGATGTAGGGCACAGAGGGGGTCTCTTAGGTAATACAGAATCAACGGCCCCAAGCACAGCTGGGACACCAAGAGCAAGGAGAGTATGTTCTGCCCACTGGACTCTCCTGCTCCATGCGGTAGGTGGGCCCCCTGTCCTCTTCCCTGTAGGGCTGCTGCCAGGTACCCTTTTCTTGAAGTAGGTTCTCCACTTGTGATACTCTCTGATGACAATCTCTATGCGACTCTTCCAGTACTTCCCTTCCGTGGTGATGGCCTATTGCACAGGTGACAACAAACGGATTCTGGGTTCAGCATCAAAGCTCTGTGCTCACAGGGCAGAGAGCCTGATGCTGGGCAGCCAGCTTAGAATATGCATCTGAAGTCCCTCCCAAGGCACATCCCACCTCAACCTGCACCCAAACGGGTCCTCCCACAGAACCTGCACTTTCATTTTAAGACCTAAGCTCTCACAGTGCCTCCGCAGGACTGGTAGCCCAGGACAGAGCAGAACACTTGGGCAGGGCAGTAGGGCCATTCTGCCCCATCCTTAGAGGAACCTATAGAAACTCACAGGCTGCCACTTTCCCACTTCCAAAGGGTGAACACTAATAACCAACCACAGAACTTCAGGGCGAATGGGGCCTCCAAAAACATTTAGTCCAACCTTTCCATCGCATGACGCATACATGAGAAATTTCTTCCATAACATCCTTTCACTCAGCTGTGTCGAGGAGAACTCTGCTCCACTGGGTTTTCACAAGTAGACTGGCAGACCTTTCTTCTGAGGAGCACCTGGCTGAGCCTGAACCACCAACCTTCCGGTTAGCAGTTGAGTGCATTCACCATTTGACCATCCAGGGATAAAGAACTGACTACTTTCTCAGAAAGTCCAACTCACATCCAGATACTTTTTTCCCTTCCCTCTTCTTTTGGCAAAAATCTTTTCAAGCAAGTCCCAGGTATGGTGTCATTTCACAGATAAAACGGTTTTTTAAATTAATGTAAAGAAACAGAAAATATTGTTGTGCAAGTTCCCTTTTGTTTCATTGGCTTTTTCCTCAACGTCTTTTCATATGCCTTGTTGTTGTTAGGAGCTGTCAAGTCTGTTACAACTCATAAAAACCTATGCACACAGAATGAAACTCTGCCCAGTCATGTGCCATCCTCACAACTGTTACACGTGAGCCCACTGCTGCTGCCACTGTGCCAATCCAGCTGTTGGGGTCTTCCTCTTCATTGCCGATCCTCCACTTTACCATGCATGATGTCCTTCTCCAGAGACCAGTCCCTCCTAAGACCATGTCCACCTGCCTTACAATGAGCCAAAGCCCTGCTCATGTTTCATGTGAGATCAGAGGCTACATCCTCATCAGAGAACCACTCAATTTGGGCTCAGTCCAGTCTGAGAAGAGGGAACTCCAGTAGCCCATGGGGTGCCAGTGGTCATTTGCTGCCAAAGTCCCTTCTCAGGGTCTTGCCGGCTAAAGGACATGCACAACCGCTGCCCTGCTGCCTACCGCTCTGTATACCCTCTCCCTACCACCACAGACCCGTCCCGTACCTCCGGCCGGCGATGCTCATCCACATCCACAGAGCCATCGAGGGGCGTGACAAAGTGGCACACAGGATTCTTGCGCTTCTCCAAATCTGGGAGGGCAGAGGGCACGACACTCACTACTGCCAGGAGCCCTGAAGAGACGCCTTCCCGCCCCTCAGCGTGGCCCTACCATTCATCCTCTGATTCTGGGAAGCCAGGGGTCTGTCAACTGCACAGGAGGGTGGAGACGACGGCACTGTCCAGGAGCACCCACACCCACTGGACCTGCTTCCAAAACCTCTGCACGTTGACCCCTCACAGTCCACCTCTCTGCTATAGCTTTCCTGACACCCCTCCCTCCTTCTCTTCCCGTGTCTCTGGGACCCACGATCACCACAGCTGTCTCCTCCACACTGACGGTATCTGCTGATTACAAGGCTGAGCCCCAGTCCAGACACACGCAGGCCTAGGTGCTCCTACAGCGCTTACATTGCATGTACCACGCCCGCCAGATGGCGTTGTTGAGTCGGATCTTGTCCCTCCACTGGAGCTTCAGGCCTTTGAAATTCTTCCACTTGGGAGACACCAGCTTCCCACTGCAAGGCAAGAGAGTTTGGGAAACTCAATAAAACCAAGTCATGTGCCCAGGAATTCCACAACTCGCGTGGAACTTCAGGATATATGAGTCATTCCAGGCTTTGGGGTCCCATCAGTGGGAGATGAGGAGGGGGTGGCACAATCCAGGATGTGGAGGGAACCAGGCTGCTGGAGAGAGCTGACGGCACACAGGATTCACTATACCATTTTACTGACTTTCACAAATCTTTGTAATTTTCCACACACACAAAAGTGAAACAGAACTCTCTTGATCACAGAATAAAAACCAACCTCCTGTAAGCTGGTCCCAGCCTACCTCTTTTCACACTAGTCCCTATGAGACACTCATGATCCATGGATACCAAACGACCCATTGGTCTTAGTACCAGTGCAGTCCCTCGTGTCCCCAAGCCTCTATATGTGGGCCCCCGAGCGCAAATACCTGTCATCCTTCAAAGCGCTGCTCAAATGTCATCTCATTGGAGTGGCCCACGAGGACCCTGACCTCTAGGTCAGCTGTGTGTGTATGTCCCCTCATTAGACCCGGAGACTCTCCAGAGGAGGCTCTGTAGGCTCACAGTATCTGACAGAGTGAGTAGGGCCCTGGCTCGTGGTGGGGCTCAATTCATTCTCCTCAGAATTAGGTAAAGAGCCTGTGCAAACACAGTCAGCAGCAGGTAAAGGAGTGGGCATTGTTCTAAGAGTTTCCTTTTCCAAGTGCTATGCCAAAGGCTAGATAAGCACTGGACTGCTAACCACAAGGCTGATAGTTCAAACCCACCAGTAGCTTCTTGGAAACCCTATACAGGGTTACTTTGAGTGGGAACTGACTCAATGGCACTTAACAATAACAATGCTGGAGCCAAGGAGCCCGCGTGGTACTGTTATGTGTTGGGCTGCTAACTGCAAGGCTGTTGGTTCAAACCTACCAGTCACACCTTGAGAGAAAGATGAAGCTGTCTGTTTCAATATTCCGACTTCCAGTTGCCCTGTATAGGGTTTCCCATCTCAGAAACTCTATACAGGGTCATGTGAGGCAGAATCAAGCTGATGGCAGTGGGTCAGGGGGCACAGAATTTGCCTCCTCCAGACGGCTTGAGATAAGCAAGCCACGATTTGGGGTTTCTAGCAGAGGGGGTACTCCACAGGCTCACATCCCTGCTCCTTCTTCAGAGTGACTGGGGACCCCATGCGACAGGCACAGTGTCTTCAGAGGAAGCACCAACCAACTAACAGCTCAAGCCAAAGCTTTGGCAGAACACTGAGGCCTCTCTCGTCACTGCACCCACAGCTGGCCTAGCAGGCAGGTCACCCCAGACATCACTACAGCATGTCCTCTCAGGTACGAAGGACAGGCAGACCGCCCCAGCCCTAGGACCAGGAGAAGCACCCACCTTCCTCCCTCCCTTCTCAGGAGGTCTCCAGGTCCCTCTTTCTGCTCTGCCCAGTTTCACCAGCCATTATTGCGCAGTTCTGAGCTTCTGCTGCCTATGAGCGGGGCACTTTGGAAGGACACTAAAACTTGTCTGGAATTTAACTCTGCTCCCTAGGTAAAATCACAGTAACTGCCACACCCAGAGAGCTTTAAGAAGGATTAAATGAGTGCGCACACACACACACACACACACACACACACAAATGCCCCAAAGCAAAATAAAAAGGTAAGCTACTAATCCACCTTGATTATCTAGATTTATGTTCTTATCAAGAGGCCTGACTTCAAACAACATCTCCTAGCCTCCAATTCCTTTCTTTTCCTCTCAATGTGCCCCCTTGTTGTCTCCACAGGAAGTGGCACCCCTCACCCCTCACCCTCAGTGCCATCAGACCAAGATCTGGGTCAAGGCCCATCCGGCCTGCCTTGTGGGCGCCCACACAGCTGCAGAGCCACTTGCTCTGGAACGCAGGGCTGAGGCTACGTATACAAGAGTCGTGAAGAGTCGGCACTGGGACGTGTACTGAACTAAGGGGCTCAAGTCACTGCGGGAGGCCCAGCTAACCCAGCCTGAGTGGTCAGGAGAGGTTCTCAGGAGGAAACGACACCACATAAGGGCCAAGCGGACAAGGAGACCTTAGCAGAGCCAGCTGCGGAGAGTGGGACCACGCTGTGCCTTTTTGTCTGACTAGTGACAGCTTGTGACAGCCCTGAGGCGAGCAAGAGTTTGGCCTGTTCAAAGCTGGGACCACCTCCCAGGGAGCAGCTGGTTCCAGAAGCTAGAGAGCAGACAGAAGCCAGACCACCCAGGGACTGGATGGCCATGGCCAAGGGCATAGTCTTCAATCCCAAGAGCAATGAGAAGCCTTTGGAAAGTTGTAAGCAAAAAAGTAAGTTAATAGAATCTGATCTGTGGTGGGTTTTTTTGTTTAAAAAAAAAAAAAGTCCATGCGATATATATTACAGAGAAAGAAGTAACACCAAGACTAAAGAATCCTTACCCGTTAACAGCCCCTGCTGTCCCTGGGTCAGAACCAATTCAATGGCACTTAACAACAACACCACCCATCAACAGGCATCGTGGTGTGGCACTGCAGGATAATGCACCATACTGTACGGTCAGCTTGCACTGTAGGTCGGCGGTTCCTGCTTACCAGGATTTCCTTGGAAATCTTATACAGAGTCACTAAGAGCCAGAACTGACTCAATGGCACATAAAACAATAACAATCCATCAACTGGACTCCTGGTGTGGCTCTGTAAAATCAGCACTGGACTGTGAATCACAAGTCAGCAGTTCAAACCTACTAGCTGCTCCTCAGAAACCCTATATGGGGTTGCTATGAGTCAAACCGACTCAATGGTACTTTACAACAACAACCCATCAATAAGAAAAAGACAAACTTTACTAAAAGTGAACCAAGGAAGTGAATAAGCAATCCAGAGAAGAAGAAAACTACAAATAGCCAACTAACACGCAAAATGATGCTCGGCTTTACTAAGAATCACTGAAATGCAAATTAGAACAAGATGTCATTTTCATTCATTATGCTGACAAACATTTAAAAAATCTGAAACCCTGAGGCACTGGCAATGGAGTGGGCGACTGGCTCTGACACATTCCTGGAGGGAGGCCACCGGGCAAAGCCATTTTATAGGGTGGCTTGGCCTATGACCCACCAGACTTCAAAACACATAAGGCAGCTACAATGACTGAAACACAAGCGGAGAGCTCAATGGAATACAGGACAAAGTCCAGAAGCATGGGCATTTTATATAAGATAGAAGTAGCATTTCAAATCAGGAAGGTAAAGATGGCTTGTTCAACATTAAATAATGCCAGCTGTAAAGGTGCTAGGAGAAATCATGAGAGCAGGAACGGCACAAACCCCAGAAGGCATGATGAACACTACATAAAACCCCTAAGTCTATACACGACAAAACAGTCAGAACAACTGACGGTGGACACACTGACAACCCTCTCAAAATTATTAGTGTAAAAAAAAAGAAAGAAAACCCTATACCTTATGATGAAAAAGGAAAAGGATCCATGATTGACAGTTTCCAGAAAATACAAATGGTTCTTAAACACACAAAAACCCACATGCCTTCACTTATCAACGAACCCAAAACGAAAACGAGATGACAGTTTCACCTCAGAGGGTGGGGAGGACCACACATTTTGTAAATGGATGAGGTCTGGGGACATGGGGCAATGCTAGCAGGAATATATACTGGGAGGATCTCTCTATAGGACAACTTGGGAATAACTCCCAAAATAAACACACAAACCCTTTAAGACTTGATCCTGTAGATAAACTCACACATGCATAAAACATGAAAGGGCTTCAAAAAGTTTGTGGAAAAACTCCATTGTAGTTCCATTCGGTTTGTCCACAAACTTTTTGAAGGTCCATTATAATATACATATCCAAGGATAGTCATTACAGGATCATTTATAGTGAAAGACAGGAAATCACTGAAATATTCAAGAAATGGCTCATTAAATATCCTATAATACTATATCATACAATAGTATCTACAGAGCTTTAATAAGCATGCACAAACAGAAAGCAGATTAGTGGCTCCCAGGGACTGAGAGCAGGAGGAACGCTAATGGATTTTCTTTTGAGGGAGATAAAAATGTTCTGGATTTGGATAGCAGTGATGGATGCACAACTCTGTGAATATACCACACTCTGTAAAAAGAATTACATCTCAGTGCATGTGCAGGAAAAGAAAGCAAAGTATAAAGCAAGGTGCATATAAAAGAGACTTCATACAGTATGTGTTCATGTTTGAAAAGGGCGTATTTGGAAGGAAACACAAGAAACTAGTAATAATAGTAGTAGGACTAGTTAGGAGCTAGGTGGGAGAAGAAAATTTACTTTTCACAGTACATCCCACTCCTAATTTAGGGTCCAAAGACCAGACCATAATGTGACAACTGGTATTACGTGAACATTGAGGATGACCATATCAGATCACAAAATGAAGGATAATGACATCATTACATAATTGCCAAAGTGCATCATTATATAACGGCCAAACCACTGAGAATCATGGTCCAGCCAATTCAACGCATAACTAAGTGCCGTTGAGTCGGTTCCGACTCATAGTGACCCTGTATAGGGTTACCTAGGAGCTGCTGGTGAGCTTGAACCGTCAACCGTGTGCTTCTAACCAACTTTGCAGTCCAGCGCATTATTCCACAGCGCCACACCAGGATGCAGAACCACTGAGCCCCATGACCCAGCCAATTCAACACTAAGTCAGCATTACTAGTGCCCCCACCACATCGACATGCTGCCACCCGATGTGCATCGTTAATGTGCAAAATAAATAGTAGCATGGATTTTGTTTTCTATTTTCATAGATGCGAAATGTCAGATAATGAGATAGTTGGATTAGTAAGGAGTCAGTATATACACTTTTGAGTATTTTGAATTTTGTGCATTCAAAGAATAAATTAAAAACAAAGCAAAACTGTTATGATCAGAAATTTTACTTTTCAGTATCACAATAACATTTTAAGTTGTATTAGTTATTATCTGTAGTAGTAAAAAATTGTAACTAACTAAACAAGGTCAGTCACAACAGGGGAAATGGTTAAAAGTATGGTGCAATCACACGGTAGAAAAGTCCAGAGATTTAGAGAGAGACAGAACCACACCATATCCTCACACAGAAGGCTCACCAGGACACAACGTTCAGAGGAGGGAAGCAAGCGGCTGAACTTCACAAGCCATCTGATCTCACTAACATAAACAGCCACAAGCCACAAACCAAGGTAATGTACAAGTATATACAGGTATCAGAAGGTCAGATCAAAGGTCATGGGAGGGAACCAGGACTAGAAGGAAGGATAAGGATAAGGAAGAGGAGTGTCAAGGGACTTTTATCTTTACCTGTCCAGTTAGCCTATTTTATAGCAATAAAGTATCAATATACTAAATGTGTGTGTAAATATTTATATACATGTGCATACACACACACACACACACACACACACACACACACACACACAGGCCTCTTCTTGCTGCCTTTTGGAAAATGGGCCAGGAATGGGGCATGGCAGTGCCCATGTGACCCATGAAAAGGCTACGGCATCTGGAAGCCACTCCTCCTGGCTCTTCAAACAAAGTATTAGTTACATTAGGGCCCACCTGTGTTTCCGTCCAGTACAGTATCTTCCAGCAACCTGATGTCTAGCCAGGCAGGTGAGTGTGTGTGGGGGGGTGGGGGTGGGGGATAGGGGGCAGGGATACTGTCCTTTACCATCTTATTTTCTTAAGGAAATAAAGCACCAACTTTATAACAACGCATCTTCCTCATATTGACACCAGAACTCAAAGACCTTTTCTCTGCATGCACAAGAGACCCAGATCCTGAGAGCATTTTTCACCAGCCACAAGATGGAGGCTGAGGACAAGAGACGGAAGATCGGTTACAATGGCAGATACGGTTGCCAGGGAAGAGAATGGCCTTGCAATGGTCTGTTAAAAATGAACTCTGAGGCTTTTATGATGAAGTAAATCTTACCTTTTCCTTGTTACCTTAGGAAAGGACAGGGGGGTGTAAACAGTAAGAGCATCCTCCCCGAAAACTCAGCTTACACCCACAGTTCAATTACTTACAACGAAGAGGTAGGAAGAGACAGCAAGAGATAAATTCAATCCTACAGTCCAGAAACCAAACCTGACAAACCTAGGTTTGGGATGTTCCTCTTCAGTTTTCCTTGACATTTATCAAATACGGTCAAACTTCAGCATGAATATACAACATCTCTGAAAGTCTAACCGTGTCCCACAATCACCTCCAGGCTTCCGTTACAGCACAGTAGCCAACAGATGGCGCTGAACAAACACAAAGAAGGAACACCAAGAACAAAACCTACATCATCCAACAGAGGGAGACGAGGTCAGAGACCTGTGCCAAACATGTTTTTATGGTGACTGACCTCTACCCTCCCCAAAGCCAACAGCAATTTTGATTCAAACTCTGAAGGAGTAGCATGCAGAGATCTGAGTTACCAAGGTAGTACACATGACTGAACAAGGCCGACACACCTATCTGTGGGTTTCTTACTGATGGCCTTTGTGTGCTAATGTTCGCTGCCAAGCTTCAAGGAGAGGAAGAGGGCAATGTCAATGCAGAGACTCCCTCTTTTTACAGGGTCCCATGGACTCCTAGTATGGTGGTTCAAACCCATCAGGTGCTCCACGGAAACGGGGTTGCTATGAGTTGGCACCCATTTGAGGGCACTTAACAACTGGTGTGACGCTGTGGGCTAATGCAATAGATTGCAGTCGTTTAAACTGCAAGGTCGGTGGTTCAAGCTCACCAGCTGCTCCTTGGAAACCCTATATAGGGTCTCTATGGGTTGATAACAACAATGCAGCACTTAGCAACAGCAATGCAGCCAGCAGGGAGGCAAGAAGCTGTTTCAGGAGTGCTCACCAGAGCACTATGGAGGACACACTCCTGTTTCCCTCTTGAATTTACTCAGACCTATTCCAGACCCTCAGGATCATGGAGTAGTTCTTCTTTAAAGTGTCATCAGAAGCACATTTAAGAACATTTTTGTAAAACCACGGGTTGACCTCAATACACAATAGTCTTCCTCTTGCTTTAACCTCCTATCGGCCTTTGTAGCTGGGGCACCTCACTTTATGCAATTTTATTCTCTGTGTGCTGAGCAAATAATCTGAGATGCTGGATTATGTGAAGAACGTGGTGGCATCAGGACTGGAGGAAGACTCATAACAACATGTGATATGGCTGAGAAGAAGAGGATTTAAAATATTGATGAAGATCAAAGACCACACACAGCCTTTAGTATGGATTATACCTCAATGTAAAGAAAAACAAAAATCCTCCCAACTAGACAAATAAATAACATCATGATAAATGGATAAAAGACTGAAGTTGTCAAAGAGCTTGGAAAACTGGGGGGTCAGAAAAAAGGAAGAAGACCCCCACAAGGAAATGGACTGACACAATGGCGGCGGCAGCAATGAGCTCAAAGCAGTAACTGTGAGGATGGCGTAGGAGTGGGCAGAGTCTTGTTCTGTTGTGCATTCACTGTCAGAATTGACTTGACAGCACCTTACAACATTTCTGAGCAAGGAGCACCCTAGCATGCACTGGTCCATTCACACACACACACACATCTGTGGACAGCTGGGTTTCCTCTGATTCACCTCACTGGAAGCAGAGTGCCCAGCAAGCGCTGTTAGGTGCCACTGACTTCATTCTGACTCACAGTGACAGAAAAGACCTGTTGAGGACGGGTTCCTAGGTTGAAAACGTCACTGGATCAGACTGCTGCTGTCTTTTCTATCAAGGAGGCTGGTGGCTTTGAACCAGCAACCTTTGAGTTACTAGCTGAGAGCGTAACCACTGTGTCATCAATGCTGAATGCAGAGTTACTGAGTGCTAAACTCTTCCATAAAGAAAGACTTTCAGACCTCACACACACGCACACATACCTTCAAAGAGGGAGATGCATAATACAAACAGGATTCTCTCTCCAGGGTAGCCTAGTCAGAATCTTGATGGCATACACCAGTAATTAATTTCAATCCTGGCTAATCATTTAAAATTTCTAAGCCTTCGGATCCTTTATCATTAAATAGAGGCTAAAAGAAATCTTGTGTCTAATCCCCACATATACTTAAGGTTTAAAGGAATATGTAAGAAAGGATATGTAACTCACTGCCATTATTGCTAATACTTTCCATTTAAAATAATCTTAATATACACACAAATTTTTTTTTAAAAGGTCTCACAGCTTTTGTTGGCAAGAACTAGTAGACCAGAAATCCTTCAGTTCTAGGGCGAGACTATTCTGGAGTGGAAATGAGATGGCAGGTCGCCCACAGACGGTCTGAAGTGTGAGGGCAGAGAGCCCAGAAGTGAGGAGAGACAGGGTGGAGCCAGGGAGTCAGAACATACACTCTCTTCAAAAGCAAGCAAGTCCAAGGCTCAGGGAGTCCTGTGTTAGAGCTCTCAAAATATGTGGCCAATTCACTTAATTTATCTAGCCACCTTTGTTTGTCATGGGCCAACATTTCTTCCCCATTCCTGAGGCTTCTGGGAGGCACATTCAGGAACTTTCTGGGTCCCGCCCCCTGGACCTGCCAGAGACAGGTGGAGTAGCCCAGCCCTTCCTCTTTCCTCCAGGGAGCAGGCTGCCCAGAGACCTGGGGGATGAGGGGAGGGAGTCTGGAGCTTGGAGCTTACTCATCAGCCCCCTCCTCCAAGAGCAGCTTTATCAACAGTAGGGGTAGTAGGATGACCACCACCTGCTGTCTCCTTTGTTTCATTTTTCAGTCACTTAGAAGTCGTGCAGAGAGCTGGCATTGGGGTCATGACTATGGAGAAACAACTGTGAAGCTTGCTGAATGGTAAGCTGATGACTGTCTAGCAGCATCTGGAAGCCACATCCCTGGGGCCCACAACTCCACCTGTAGGGGTTGATTCTATAGACTCACGCATGCACAGGCATAAAGACACAGACTGGGCATTAAGTCACAGCACTATTGTTGTTAAGTACCATCCAGTCAGTTCTGACTCATAGCAACCTGTATAGGGTTTCTGAGGAGCGGCTGCCGACACTGAGGTTCAAACCGACCTTGTGGTCCAGTGTTTCTCATTCAGTGCCACAGCAGCACTGTTAGTGGGAGCAAACAGGTTGGAGAGGATCCAGAAGACACATTCCACAAACTATGGGGATCTCATACAGGGGACAGTACGGCTCAACCAAAGAAACTAACACCTACTGACTGATTATGTGCTGACATATACATAGGTGAGACTTCCCAGATGCGTTGTTTAGGGGGATAAAACAAAAAGAGCCAGGCTCTAGCTATGCCAGCCACTGGTATTTTTCATGGGGAGACCTCCACTAGATGTCTGAGAAAGGATATGTGAAAAACAAGCAGCAGTTTTGGAGGGATCACCCCTTGGGAAAGAAACGATGAGGAGAGATGAGGGCTCTAGTGAGGAGAGACTGAGTCTTCATTGTGTATCCTTCTGCACAATTTAAAGATGAAATGGAAATACACAAGAGGACTTCAAAAAGTTCACGGGAAATTCCATTACCTTTTCATTCCATTTTCCCACAAACTTTGGAGACTCGTTTGTGTGTGTGTGTATGTATGTGTACACACACACACACACACACACACACACGTGCTATTGTTGTTGGCATTGAGTCAGTTTCAACTCATACTGACCCTACGCCAACAGAACAAAGCATTGCCTGGCTCCCCAGCATCTTCACAATCATTCATTCATTACATTTGGGCCCACTGCTGCTGCCACTGTGCCGGTCCATCTTGTTGAGGGTCTTAGACTTTTTTGCTGACCATTTACTTTACCAAACATGATAAAGCTTTTCTCAAGGGACTGGTCCCTCTGGATAAAATGTCCGGAGTATGGAAAACAAAGTCTTGCCATCCTGACTTCTAAGAAACACTCTGGCTATACTTCCAACACAGATTTGTTTGTTCTTCAGCCAATCAATCCACGGTACTTTTAATATTCTTCTGTAACACCATTTTAACTCAAACACATAAATTCTTATAAGCCTTCCTTATTCACTGTTCAACTTTCACATGCATTTGAGGCTATTAAAAATACCATGGCTTGGGTCAGGCGCACCTTAGTCCTCAAACGGACATCTTTGCTCTTGAACACTTTAAAGAGGTCTTGTGCAGCATATCTGCCTAAAGCAATACTTCATTTGATTTCTTCTTTGCTACTTCCATGAGTATTGATACTGGATCCAAACAAAATGAAGTCTTTGACAACTTCAATTTTTTTCTCCACTTATCATGATGTTATTTATTGGTACAGTGGTAAGGATTTTTGTATTCTTTTCATTGAGGTGCAACCCATAAAAAAGGCTGTATGGTCTTGGATCTTCATCCGTAAATATTTTAAGTCCATTTCACTTTCAGCAAGCAAAGTTGTATCATCCGCATATCACAATGATTATTACTGAGTCTTCTTCTAATCCTGATGCCATTTTCTTCTTCACATATCCAGTTTCTCAGATTATTTGCTCATCATACAGACTGAGTAAGAATACAACCCTGGCACACACCTTTTCTGATCTTAAACCATTCTGTGTCTCCTTGGTCTGATCGAATGACTGCCTCTTGGTCCAGGTACAGATTCCTCATGAGCACAATTAAGTGTTCTGGAATACTCATTCTTCACAATGATGTCCATAGCGTGTCATGATCCACACAGTCAAAAACCTTTATCGTGTCAAAAAAGGCAAACAAACATCTTTCTGGTATTCTCTGCTAACAGTCAAGATCCATCTGATTTCAGCAATGATATCCCTTCTTCCATGTCCTCCTCTATATCCAGCTTGAGTTTCTGGCAGCTTCCTATTGATGTACTGCTGGAGCCATTTTTAAATTATCTTCAGCAACATTTTACTTATGATATTAATGATACTGTTTGATGATTTCCACATTCCATTCAGCTACCTTTCTTTGGAAGAGGCATAAACATGGATCTCTTCCAATCGGTTGACCAGGGAGCAGTCTCCCAAATTTCTTAATATAAAAGAGTGAGTGCCTCCAGTGCTGCGTCAGTTTGCTGAAACATTTCTACTTGCACTCTGCCGATTCCTGGAGCCATGACTTTAGTTTTTAACAAAAGCCTTCAAAATATTCACACACACACCACCTTCTTCCCAGCCCCAGACTACACCAGGACAGAAGCCAGTCAATATTTTACAGAGCTTCAGTTCTCAGGAAAGTCAATCAGTCACATATACAAACAAGAAGGCTGTGAGCAAGGCCAGTGCATGCCCCGGTTCAGGCCTGACGAGTCCAGTCACCCAGTGGCCTCCTGACTGCATGACTAGATGAGCAGATGCCAGGATTCAAACTCCTTTTCTTCAAGAGCATGTTCTCTTGGTTTTTCCTGGGAATCTGGGCCTGGTCCATAGGCTGCTAGGATCTAAAACTAACAGGCCACAGATGGACAAAGGTTCACTGACGAGCTCAGACGTTGGGAGTGGCCACAGAAGAGGTGTGGCAGGAAGATAGGTGCGTAAGAATCCCCAAAGTCAAGGGCCCTCCTCTCCAGGACACGCACCTGAGGAGCACACAGCCCCTTAGAAGGGCTCCCGGCTCCGCTTCCACACCCACTAGGTATTGTTCTCGCTTCTTGTTGGTGAAGTAGGGTTGAGGCTGAGGCAACATGATAGGAACATGGTTACTGAAGCCCTCGTTCCAGGTCTTTTTACTGCCAAGGTGAGTGAAAAAGAGTGAGCACACATGTTGGGTAGGTGTATGTGTACACGTGTGTGAGCTGGTTTGTCTATTTTGTTTAAAAGGTCAATAGTAATCATTTCTATGCTTCAACTTCAGGGAGCTGAAGCAGGCAAAACCTGACTAGCTGTAACGGTCAGTTCTCTTTCACTCTGTGAACCCTGAAAGCACAGCCGCCCTGTGACCTGACCTCTCCCACCTGGGGTGGGACACCCCCATGCAGATGCCATTTTTAAGATGATGATGTACAGAATGGCTTCCACTAGTGGACTAGCTAAGTAACCTGCCCAAGTCTCATCCCTGTGAAATGTGACCATGTCTGCCACACAGGAGAGGGGAGAGAGAGGACCCAGTCCATATTTCTGAATTTTAGTTGGATTTGGGTTGATTCTTTGGCATAGAAACTCCCCACAGGGTTTGCTATCTGCTGTCTTCATGGGAGCAGATCGCCAAGACTTTTCAAACATGGAGCCGCTGGTGAGTTTGAAGCACCGACCTATCAGTTAGCTGACAAGTGCTGAACCAACACACCCAGATTACTTTACAAAACGTGTATTGTTAGTCATTTGTCTCTTATTTCATGAGCTGTTTATGCCCTTTGTCTATGGCATTATAATATTAATGCTATTAAACCTGTGTTGTTTGCAAATCTTTCCCCAGTCTTGTTAACTGCCTTTCACATCTTTTTATAATATGTCTTTGAATAAATACACCGTATCTTTATACAATTGTACCTACTGGTATCGCTGCACAATTTCTTTTATTATTTCCCTGAGAGCTGGCCCACACCTTCCAGAGAATTCATTTTCACTAGTATCTTTCTTAGCTTTCTTCAGTTTTGATGTGTGTTTTGTTTGTTTTTTTAAATTAAAAAAAAAACATACCAGCATTGGAGGAACATTCACACGACACAGAAAAGTTGAAGGAACAATAACAAAGGTAGCTGCAATTCCATTAACCTACAGTGTTCATTATTTGAATTTTGGTGATAAAATGCACCCAAAGAAAGGGCTGGACTTTGTCCCAGGCTACTGGAAGGTGGTCTCTGGCCCCCCCTGGAATGCCCTGCTGGTAACAATGTCTCACACTGTGATTTATGATGGGAACTTAGAGCCACGAAGTATCAATTCTGATCTCCAAATCCATCCTCAAAAGAACAAATGACTAGACCTTTAGGAGAGGCTAGAAATTAAATGTCTTCATGTAGACAATATGCGATCAAGTCCAAAGTGGGCTTCCCTGACAGGCAGCCCTCTGTGTGCCACCCCATGTCTAGGTCAGGACCTAAATGCTCCATGCTTCAACAACCCCCAGGAGACTGCCTATGTGTCTCTGCCCTCACTGGTTTTAATCTGTATCCTTTCCCTGTAATAAACTGTCACCAGGAGTGTAACAGTTCAACCTTGCAGTTCAAACAGTTTTGCAGTCTGGCACATTAATCCACAGCGCCACACCGACTCCTTTGTGACTTTATAGCCCTCCTCCCACCACTTTAGGTAGCCAGTGTCATAAGTTGCCCATCCCTATCAACCCTGTGTACAGAGGGAATTGGGTTGATGCTTGATGTGAAGACTCCTTCCTTCTCAGTTGGTATTTTGAGCTACATCTGTTAATATAAGTTAAGTTCATCAAACTGTAGCAATTTACATTTGTTTCCTTTATCAAAAACTTTTTTTTTTTTTAAATCTTCCTCTAGTCGAGTTTGGATAAAGCCATCCAAGCTAGGTTGATTTGGTACTATTTACAAATTTGGAGCCAGCCTATCTTTTGCCTAATTTTCTCTTTGTTTTTCTTGTTGGTTTATGGTGTGCCATCAAGTTGGTTCCGATTCATAACTATCTGTAAAGGGTTTCTGAAACTGTAAATCTGTACCAGAGCAGAAAGCGTCATTTTTCTTCCATGGAGAGGCTACTAGAGTCGAACTGCTGACTTTGTTGTTAGGGGGCCAGCACATAATGCACTATACTACCAAGGCCCCTTTGTTGATTGTAATCATTGCAATGAAATGACGAGTGGAAAACCGATGTTCTCCCATGTAAACTATCACTCAATTCATAATAAAAACTTTAAAAAAAACTAGTTGTTAAACCATGAGTCGGTTCTGACTCATAGTGACTACATATAGGGTTTTCAAAAAGTAGCTGGTGGACTTGAACCACTGACCTTGTGGTTGGCAGTCCAAGTGCCACACAAGGAGTTAGCCCTTAATTTGGAGAAAATGGCCTCCACACCTATGACTGAATTAGCATGTACTGTCTTGACCTCTTTCGCCCTAACCACTTATTTGGGCTCTGTGTGTTTGATGCTATATTTCACTGTATAATGTATGGTTATCATTGTTGTTCAGTGCCTATGAGTCGGTTCTAACCCAATAGCAACGCTGTACAGAGTTTCCAGGGAGTGACTGGTAGGTCTGAATTGGCAACTTTGCAGTTAGCAGTCCAGTGCTTACCCTACAGCAGTCAGGACTCCTTACTGGATGGTTGAACTTATCTATGCTTTCTTGTACTTTCACAGGTTCACATCTGACACTCAAATTTGGGCTCTGTCTGGAACCCCAGTGAAGTGCAATGAGTACTATGGGGATCATTCTGTAGTCGGTGATTACTACCTAGCTACTAAAAATCCCATTTTCCCTTGTTAGGCTGAAATAACATCTTTATCACATGCCATATTCCCATAGACAAACTTGGACTACTTCTGAACGCCTATTTCTTTTGGTGTTTTGTTTTTGTTTTCTATTGTTTTACTGTGGTTTGGATGAAAATACACAGAGCAAATTCGTTTCACTGTATGTTTCTAAAACATTCTCCCTCAAAATACAGCCCTTTCCTTCAAAGAAAGGTCATCAGGAAAAACCCAAAACAAAAATGTCAGCATGACAGGCTACTACAAGAATAAGCAAGTTGTTCGCTGGGAAGCCATCAATGAAAGCAATCAAGTTCCTTCAGGACAAACCCCCCTCTAAGACTGAAACTCAAAGGGAACATATTAGCAGGAATGTAAGCTTGCTGGCAACCACATTGGTCTACTGGGGAGTGGAAGAGGGGGAAAGGCAGCAATGAAGAAATGGGCTGAGTACAGGCATGTTCCATAGTCTCCCGTTGACCTGGAGATGAGAGAGAGCCGAGGAAGGGCTGGTTGGTCCAAAGTGTGGTGAGACCTGGGGACACCTGAGCCCATGGACAAGGACACAGCCACAGAGGGCTAGAGCTGAGAGTGAAGCATCCAGCTGATATGAAGTGAGGGGAGATGCATAAGAACACTCAAACTTGCAGACAATACCCATTTGACCTAGCCTCGATAGCTTCATAACCAGAACTTGACTAGAGGAAGATTACAACAAAAAAAATATATATATTTTTTGATAAAGGGAAACAAGGGTAAATTGCCACAATTTGATGAACCTGACTATATTAATGGAGGTAGTTACTCAAAATACCAACAGAGAGGGAAGGAGTCTTCACATCAAGTATCAATGCTATCCCCTCTGTACACAGGGTAAATAGGGACGGGCAACTTAGACATTGGCTACCTAAAATGAGGGGGCAATAAAGGCATGAAGTGATTAACTTACAAGGTTTCAAGAGGGAGTTTAGTTTAATTGTGTGTGGGGGTGGGGGTAGAAAGAGTCCCCATTGAATAGTTTTTCATCTTGTCTAGATGTGTCTGGTGAAAAGAGATGGGGATAAGATTTGTATGATTCAATAGTGAATAATTGTTATCATGACTACTTACGACTGTCACAATTGTAAAGGTCGAAATTTTGTAAACAGGTGAGTGGTTAATCTTACAGTTCAAAAACAGAGGACCCTAGGACCATCAAGGGAGAAGAACACAAGCAGAATGTGGGACCTTACCCAGAGAAGCAGCAACGAACGCCAGAGACAGAGGCAGAGATGGGAACATGGAGAGGGGGAGTGGCTGAGGACTCTAGATTCATGGGAAGAGAGGGACTAAGAGCTGGTGGCCAGGAGGGAGACTTGCAGAATGTGCCCTCTGGAGGTGTAAATTATTATATATGCATGAGTGGTTTTTTTGTTTTGTTTTGTTTTATTAAAAGCTAAAGTGGATAGAGAGAAATACTATTAACTGATGGTACATGGAGGGGATTATAATCATTGTAATGAAACAAGGTGTATGATTTGTTGAATGTAAAACTGATGATCGGCCCTGTAAACTTTCACTCAATCCACAATAAAAACCTTAACAACAACAACAACAACAACAACAAAAGAACCCACAGCCCTTTGCTAGCACCTTCACCCATGTGTCTATGTGAAATACATTTACCAGAGTAAGGTTTATACAGATAGAGAAATTACACAGAACTGCAGGCAATTGTCTTCAACAGCTTTCCAGAGCACATACCAGACAGAAGTCAAGATGATGAGACAGGAATAGATCATGTTTGCAAATGTTAGTGACCTATGAAGAGTGGCAAGAAGCACAATTGTTATTCTCACCACTGCAAGCGACATACCCTACTCCTAGGCCAGTGACATCTGAAGCGACTGGGTGCATCTCTGAGGATAAGGTAACACTCACGGCCAGGGAGTCAAAACCTATAAATAGGCTTGGAAAGCACTGGTTCCTCCTTTTCTAAAAGTCTGCTTCACCACAGGAGAAAACCCGTGAATCTGTCCTCTACGGAATTTGAAAGCCCAAACCTTCATTTTAACAATATCTACGGTTGCAGAGCCATTAGGGTTCTAAAAATCACTAAAGTCTGTGTGAGTACATCTATGATACCCTAATCTTTCTAGGGGCAGGAACTGAAGCTAGTTGTTAATTTTATGTGGCATCTAGTATAGGCTGATGATGATAAGAACTAGGGCCTCTTTCAGTGCACAAATGCTGTAACGAATGCAGGGTGAAAAACAGATTCCTCAAGATGCTGTTCTGGCTCACCCACTTAATTTATTTCTTCAGCGCTGTCAGAGGTGCTAAAACAGATAGATACTGATAGGAAAAGGCCCCTCACCTCATTCACCTGTCTCACTCCTTCATCTTACAGATATTAAAACCAGTTGCTGTTGAGTCATCTGTGACTGATGTGTGTCAGAATAGATGTGTGCTCCACAGGGCTTTGGATGGCTGGGTTTCCAGTAGACTATCGCCAGGCTTTTGTTCTGAGGCATCTCTGGTGGATGAGAACTCCCAAGCCTTCAGTTAGTAGTGGACTGTGCTAACCATGGGCATCCCAGGGACTCCTTTGAGTTATTAGTTTCTTAAGGCAGACTTCCTGGCTAGGTTTAGGTTCCCTCCTAACACCTGGTCGCTACCATGAATTTGCAATGACACCATTTACTGTCTCTACAAGCAGACTGCTTTCCACAGGGGCAGCTGATATGCCTGCTGTGCCCAGCATAGTGCTGACCACACAGAGCCCTCCAGTACTGGCTGACTGAATGCCAGAGGGCAGGTTCTCTTCTAGTGGCCCTGCTCCACCTCTCCCACCTTCCTTACTGCACCAGGCACCAGCCCTCCTCGACACCTCCTCTGAGTCTCTACTTCACTCAGCCTCCTTCTTTAACACTTACATACACTCATATGGCTTCTGTTCATATGATCTTGCTTTGTAGTCTGCTCTAGTCCACCTATCTTCCTTTCCCCACCACTTAAAACCAAATAACATAGCTATGTAAATGTCCTGATTTTTACCTTTTCCAAGCTTACATTGTCAGGAATCCCTGGTGGCATAGTGGGTAACAGGTTGTGCTGTTAATCGCAAGTTCGGCGGTTTGAATCCACCAGCCACTCCTTAGGGGAAAGATGAAGTTTTCTGCTTTCATCGAGAGTTACAGCCTCAAAAACCCTATTCAGGGGTCGCAATGAGTCAGAAATGACTCGACAGCACACATCAACAAGGCTTGTACTGTTTTAGAAAATATCCCAGATGAAAAGGAATATGCCTACTTCTCATTTATTAACTATCTTAGGATCTGACGTTTTGCATTTGTGACAAAAGTAAAAAAAAAAAGTACTACGCAACTATTTTGTGCACAGCAATATACGTTTGGTAGTAACAAATGCCTAGGTGCAAGACAAGAGCAAAGCTGGTGATGATGGTTAAAGGTATGTGGCAACTTGGCTAGACCACCATCCTCTATTTTGGATCTCATGTGATCATCCTACGTTTTGGGGTAATGCTGATAATCTGTAAGGATCTGGTCTTTGGAACCCATTCATGTGGAGAAATGAAGAATGGGTGTAGTATGCCACAAAGAGACAAAATCAAGCCCAAGTGCCTGCATTCTGGTCCCAAATTTGACGCTACACTGCAACATGACCTTAAATGGGAGACCATCTCTGCTAGACTGGTTACTTCTTTTCCTTGGCCTTCAGTCTCCGTTTTATAGATGAGAGGATTGAATGAGCTTACTCCAAGTTCAAAGGGTCTAGAACTGTATACTTCCCCCCAAAACCAGATACTATCCCTAAAGAATACAGATGAGAGGAACCCTGAGTAGGAAGACCAAGGCAGGCAAAACAAGGACCAGGGCTCTCACCCACAATCACAAGCTTTTGGCTTAACTCTGAGGAGGGGACTTTTAAAATCATATAAGTAAACATACTAACAGTCAAAAAACACTGTCAACACTGTACTGCCTTCCTGGGAACAATGGAATTCCAAAATAGAATCTGCTTACCTGTACCTGCTAGAGGTAATTTCCCTTCTACTTCCACTGAGGATCCTTTGTTACCCTAAATCTCTCCCTCTTTCCATCGCCCTCCCACACCAGTTTCTCAATCAACTTGCTAATGTTGCGGGTAGCAGAGGAACTGGGAATAGGCAGTAGAGCTACACACTCCCAACCAGCCTGGCATGGGATCCATCAACACTAACTCTCTACAAGGGACGCAGCAGAGCAGGATCAGCCCGTCTGCTGAGACTGGCTCCTGACGTCCTTATCAGCTTTCCAAACATTTCCATTTTCCCTTTCACCATGTCCTGTCAAAAGCCACCAATTTCTTATTCACAAACTCAAACTAAAACAGGACTGTAGAACGTCAGCTTGGCTTTTCTATTGATTATCATATCCCAGTTTGAACTTCAAACCTTTATCTGTTGTTAGCCCCGATACAGGCATTTTCCACCCTCATTGTTGATGCAAATGATTCAGAAGAAGAGTATTTCTCCAGCTCTCTGAAGGGTGGACAGACCTTTAGTTACTGCAGAGCTATAAAAACCAAGGTCGGGGAACTCAGCGTCATTTACTTACCCCTGCTTTAAGACCTCCTGAGAAGAAAGACCAAAATAAAAGGAGATGCCTCCGGCCCTTATAATGTCAGAAAACACACTACACAGCAGGATAAAGTCAACACGAAAAGTGATGTGCGTTTACAGTCTCGAATCCAAAGTCCCAGATACGTTGATTTTCCCCTGCAGGCCCTGCAAGAACTCGAGGCTTCTCAGATGTAGTGGGAAGTAGATGCTGGACTTTTTTATTCAAGCAGAGCTTTGGGGATCAGTGTGTTTTTTGGGGTGGTGGGAGATGTGAGAAGAGAGACATGGACATGAAACAGGCAGCCGACAATTTCTCGACTCTAAATCTCAGTCCTTGTACAGTCTCAAGGGACTGAGCCTCATGGCCTGCAAGTCCCTTCATGCAAACCCACTGCTGGTCAGGTCCATCCCAACTCACAATGACCCTACTGGACAGAGTATAGAATTGTCCCACAGTGTTTCCAAGGCTGTAAATTTTTATGGAAGGAAGCAAATGGCCACATCTTTTTCTCAAGCAGCAACTGCAGTTGGTAGGGGCCAATGGCCAACCTTTTGATTAGCAGCACAATGCTTAACCCACTGCCCCATGGGGTCTCCTTCCTCCGGCATAAGAGAGTATCTGATTCTTCTGAAGTCAAAGCCCCTAGTTTTCCTGAGGAAACCTGATCCGTCCACTGGGCCTGTCTGTGTCATGCCAATTCATCTTCTCCATCAGCAGAACCTCAGCCAGGTCCCCCCCACTCCATGGTGGGCACACACAGAAGCTTTCCTAATCAAGACTCACAGCTGGAACACGAAGGTATTCCGAGCCCCACTGCCTCCTGCCAACCACAGAAGGGAACAGCACCCTTCCCGGACAACAAAGGACCCAAGGCACACGTGTCCTTCCTGAGCTTCACCTTGTTTGGGCAGCGCCCTATTTCACAGTAAGAATGAAATGCAGTGAGGTTTTCAGAACAAACAAACAACGTCCGATTCTCAGTAAAGGAATGTATGGATTCAGCTATGTTTCCCATGACATGTAAAAAAATGTTCTGACTGGCTGACAAAGCATAATTAGAGTCCTCTAGGCCTGGTGGCACAGAGGTTAAGCACTCAGCTGCTAATCGAAAGGTCAGTGGTTTGAACCTATCAGCTACTCTGTGGCAGAAAGATGAGGCTGTCTGCACCCATATAACTTTTGTTGTCGTTGTTAAGTGCCGTCGAGTCGTTTCCGACCCATAGCGACCCTGTACGGGTTTCCGAGGGTGTAAAATCCTTACGGGAGTAGAAAGCCTCATCTTTCTCCCGCGGAGCGGCTGGTGGTTTCGAACCGCTGACCTTAAGGTTCGCAGCTCAATTCGTAACCACTACGCTACCAGAGCTCCTTACAGCCTAGGAAATCTATGGGGTAGGTCTGCTCTGCCCTTTGGGATCGCTATGAGTCAGAGTTGGCTCAATGGGCTTGGTTTGGAAGGCCTATAAATAAATCAAATATAGACCAAGGGAAACCAAAACCAAACCAGGAGACAGAGGAGACCGGCTGACTGTCAGGGTGTGAGCGCCTCGGTGGCAAAGGTCCATGCAGTCAG
Source organism: Chrysochloris asiatica (assembly GCF_000296735.1). NCBI lineage: Eukaryota > Metazoa > Chordata > Mammalia > Afrosoricida > Chrysochloridae > Chrysochloris > Chrysochloris asiatica. The sequence continues at coordinate 3,011,926 of NW_006408596.1, forward strand.
GAGAGACTCCCACCCAGAGATGAGGGCTGAGGCTCTTCCATGAAGCTGCCATCAGATGGGGAGCACAGACAGATTTGTCTTCTCTCTCTGAGCACCACAGAAGGGTATGTACAAAGCAGAGGAGCCTATAGGTCTTCAATAGGAATGAAGTTGGGGGGTGTCAGTCATCCCACTCCCTTCACCCCTTTAACAGGCTCAAGAGTGGAGAAGCTGGGAGAGGAATGGAGGGGAAAAGGAACCACAGGGAGGCTAGTCGGAGGCATCCAAATACTGAAAGTGCTCTGGTGGATCCATGTGTTTGGTGGGAAGCTGAAAGCCAGTCTATTTCAGCTCAAAGTCCTCAATCCCGAGACTGTAGGAATCAATAACCTAAAGACTACGGTGCGATGGACCACCTTCTATGGTCTAGCTAAGGTCTTGGTAATTCCCACCAAATGACTGGTGGGACTATGCAAATAAAGTACTTGTGAACCAATAAGGGACTGGACAGTTTGCTAATAATGAGAATAAGGTGTAAGTCCTGGTGTGGCACTGTTGGTTAATGCACCAGACTGCAAAGCTGTTTGAACTACAAGGTTGGCGGTTCAAGCTCACCAGCTGCTTCTTAGAAACCCTATATAGAGTTGCTATGGGTCAGAATCGACTCAATGGCACTTCACAACAACAACCAACCTTGTGGGGGTGGGAACAAATGAATAGGGTGCATGGAACCCTAATAAGGGGACTGATCAGTTTTGCCATCCCATTAGACATCTAGGAGGAAACTTGAGTGGAGATTAACCAGGGAAAGGGAATGAAACAAAGGCTCTCAAGCAGAAGGAATACCGTTGTTGTTGCTGTTGTTAAGTGCCATCCAGTTGGTTCAACAAGGTTTCCAAGGATTGGCTGGTGAATTTGAACTGCAGACCAAGTGGTTCAAACCACACTGCGGTACAGTGCTTATTAAGACAACGAGTCCTGCCATGTTCCGGGATAGGAAGACTTAACATTGTGAAAATGTCAATACTGCCCAAAGCAATTTACACATATAATGCAATCCCAATCCAAATCCCAACGATATTCTTCAAAGAGATGGAAAAAAACAATTACAAACTTTATATGGAAAGGAAAGAAACCCAGGATAAGCAAAGCACTGCCTATGAAG
>NW_006408596.1:3016889-3025343 GCF_000296735.1 Chrysochloris asiatica
TTGTATTCGGGTAATCTTTCTTTTTTTCTTTATTTCCTGAAGTAAAGACTTTATGATCTCTCTCTTTTTCTTTGACTACTTCCTGAAGTGAGTAAAGACTTTATGATCTCTCCCTTTTTCTTTTTCTTACTTCCTGAAGTGAGTAAAGACTTTCCGATCTTTCTTTCTCCTTTCCTAAAATAGGAATGCGTGCCTTAGAAATCTGAATGAGCCAACCGGGTAAGGGAAAAGACTGTGTGTTCAAAGCCCTAGCCAATGGGGTGAGACACAACCTTAGGACTCACGTCAGGGATTAAAAACCCAAGTGGATTGCCCACTGGGTGTGCTTGCTAGCCTGTTCCTGTATGTACGGCTATGCGCACGCACCCTCTTGCAAGAGTAAATTTTGCTTTGCCAAGGTAATTTAGTCTCACCAAGTGTCTTTTACGCGACATTGGGATTCATTGCTAACACCATGAGTTGTAGTCAAGCTTCTGCTTCCCCTCTCCATCCTCCAGTACCACAGACCTCAACTTTGAAGAGAGGGGAGGAGCTAAGATAAAACTAGTGATTGAGGACTTCAGATCAAAGTCTTAGTCTTGCTGCTGTTGTCCCCTTTGCCAGGGAGAAATGGCACCAACAAGAACAGAGGTAACTTCCTGGAAAAGGAGAAAACCAGCAGATGGAGCTCACCTCTGGGTTAAGTTCAAAAGGATGACAGAAAAGCCAGCTTGTGCTACTGGTTTTCCTCCTTGTGAGGCCTGAAGTAAAGCAAGATGAGAACGAAGGGGAGGGAAAGACAGGAAGGAAACCACGGGGGGGAGGGATTTGGAAAGGAAGTTTTCTCAAGGGACATTTTTCGTACTGATTTTAAACGTAAGAGTGAAAACCCAAAACCCAGAACCACTGAGTTGACTGCGACTCATAACACCATACCCACTGGCAATGAGTCAATTTCAATTCAGAGACCCTGTATAGGGCTTCGGAAACTGTAGACCTTTATGGGACCAAACGGTCTTGATAGCATGGCTCTACTGACCCAAACAAAATAACTTAATAGTCATTAAGTCTTAAATGGTATTGTTATTTAGTGCCACCCAGTCGATTCTGACCCATAGAGACCCTGTAGAGTTTCCAAGGAGAAGCTGGTGAGCTTGAACCACTGACCTTGAAGTTCAAACGACTTTGCAGTCTGCCGCATTAGCCCACAGAGCCACTTCTTAAATGAGGACCCTGCAAATGAGGAAGTTTATTAATTAGCTAAGAAGACCTTAAGTTCCTGGAAGGAGAATGTTGTTGTTGTTGTTATGTGCCATGGAGTCGGTTCCAACTCATAGCGACCCTGCACAGGGTTTCCGAGGCTGTAAATCTTTACGGGAGCAGAAAGCCTCATCTTTCTCCCGTGGAGCAGCTGGTAGTTTCGAACTGCTGACCTTGTGGTTTGCAGCCCAATTCGTAACCACTACGCTACTAGAGCTCCTTAGAAGGAGACTAGGACATGCTTAAACCCACCCAGATAGTTATCTCAGGAATTAAGCAGCTGAGAGACCAAAGGTAAAATGTTTGAAGAACTTTATTGATTTATTGTTTCCTTTTCTCAAAGAATGCTATCATGATGTTAAGATAGACTAAGTGTGCATCCACATGTATGCTGTATAATGTGCCTGTTCTTCATAATGGACAGGATAATCTTGAGAAATGACTCTGCCCGTCCTCCAGACTGCTGGCTTTTGGGTCATAAAGCTTGGACTGGATCTCTCCCCATCTCTGTGACTGACTACAGTGACAGGCAGCAAACCCCCGTTTTGGTTTGGCAATAGTCTCATCTTTCTCCCTTGGAGCAGCTGGTGGGTTTGAACCACTGACCTAGCAGTTGGCAGTCCAACACATAATCCACAAGGCTCCTTATAAAGAGAAAAATCTCTTCTAAATAAAACAATAAACAAAGAAGGCACTTGTCAAATGGAAGGAGGGGTTGTGGGAAAAGGTGAATGTCTTTAAATACACAAGGAGCTCTACAAAAACCAGCTGTCCTCCCCAGAGGACTCAACATTGAAGACAGAAAAACATACCTTTACAACAACATCTGTCAGTCAACCTTTATTAACCAAACGATCTAGGTTAGCTAACACCATTAATAATGAGACAACCAGACACTGTGGAACTCGCATGGGGAGCACCTGTGAAGTACTGTCACCAAAACTGTGTAACCTGAGGGAGTATAAGCCTTTTGTGGTTTGCAGGAAACAAAGGGGACAGAGGGGCTTGTTTACACACACAGGTATGCCTCTATATTAAGAGATGAAAGAGGTATGAAAACTTAAGTCAGACACAAAAGAACAAACCTGAGTTTGTCATTTATATGAAATATCTTGAGTAGGCAGCTGCACAGATACCAAGGATCATTACCATATTTTTTCACAACATGCACATGATACATTTTTAACAGTCCCCCCCCCATTCCCGACACACACGTTCTTTTCCTAAATGTGCTATACCAATTGTTAAAAAACAGGTTGCTGACTCCAATTTCTATTTCTGATCACATGGAAATGTCATTTAAGGTACGTACTGATTTTTTTAGTACTTTAAATTTAAGCCAAAAGTATTTACCAGTAGAGCAGAAGTGATCAATAAAATTTAAATTTTGTAATTTCCTAAGAAACATCATCCTCATTCTTACGAATGCTATGTTGAAACCAAAAAAAGTATGTGTGCATGAAAAACAAAAATTATTTACTAAGAAATTATCCTAGGCATAAAATTGAATGAACAAGATGATGTTTATATTTTATCATTTTCATAAATCTTAACCTGAAACATGCTGTTGTTGTTATGTGCCGTGGAGTCGATTCTGACTCGCAGCGACCCTGCACAGAGTTTCCGAGGCTGTTAATCTTTACAGGAGCAGAAAAGCCTCATCTTTCTCCCGCAGAGCAGCTGGTAGTTTCGAACTGCTGACCTTGCGGTTAGCAGCCCTGAAACATAACTATGATCAAAAGTTAACATCCTAGGATGCTTTTTATACACATAGGCATGAAATTAAAGAAAATGAACAGAATGATACAATTTACCTGTAAGATGAGCAGATAGATGAGTGAATGAGACTGAAATTCACTTGCAGAAACATCAGGAGACATGCAAGGTATATGAATGCGCATGTTACGCCGTTAACTGTTTTTACCTAATGTGGTCATTTTCGTATGTTTATGTGTGGGTGTGCTGCTTACGTGGATGCGTTATTTGTGAGAAAATGCCATAGTAGTTACCGGGCCAGTGCCAGGAGAAAAGGGTTGATATTCACTGCTTAACGGCACTGAATTTCTCATAAGGTGATGGAAGCATCTGGAAATGAATAGTGGTGATGGTCGCCTAACTTGGTGAGTGTAATTCATGCCACTGAGTTATACAGGTAAAAAGGGTGGAAATGGAAACAGGGTTACATATAATACTAAATCGGTTGGGTCATGACTCCTAAAAACGAGCAACAAAAGACATTTTGTGGAAAACTGGAGATATCTTACATGGACTGTACATTAATCCAAACCCAATCCACTGCCAGCGAGTCAATTCTGAGTCACAGCAACCCTCCCTACACAGGGTTTCTTAGGCTAGAAATCGTTATGGTACCAAACAGCATCATCTTTCTCACACAGTTCATTTGGTGGGCTTTCACCGCCCACCTTGCAGTTAGCAGTCCACTGCTTATCCCACAGCAAGCACCACACTAAATAAATACTAATTTTGATTTGAAAGAGCGATTGCTACACAAAGCGAGTATGGCAGATGTGAAGAAATGCTGGCTCTGGGTGGTGGCTCCAAGTGTGAAAACCACAGCAGTGTTCCCACTGTGCTCTGCTTAGGTTTTCTATAATAAAATGTTGGGGGAAACATCCATATCCAAATTAAGAGGGGGGAAAAGCAGAACAGAAGAACTGAAAGGAAGTTTACAACTACAAATGTTCACACTTAGGACCAAAAAGTTACAGCTCACTTGAGATCAAAGAAATGCAAATGCACACACTAGACATAATACTTTTGGCCTTGTAGGCCAACAAAGATTTCTTTAAAAGCACACAGTAATACTGATATAGTCATTTTGGAAAAAACTTTGGCGGTTTCTTTTGAACTCAAATATAAACTTCGTGTGCTGTTGTTGTTAAGCGCTATCAAGTTGCCGACCTTACTGTTAGCAGTCCAATGCTTACCTTACAGAACTACACCAGGACTCCACACTTAGTATTGCTGTTGTTAACTGCTGTCTAGTTGGTTCCGACTCATAGTGACCCTGTATAGGGTTTCTGAGGAGTGGGTGGAGGGTCTAAGCCACCGACCTTGCGGTTAAAACTGACCTTGTAGTCCAGTGCATTATCTATATAACCAAGCAATCAGACTCTTCTGCATTCATTTACCCAAGAGAAATGAAAACAACGGTCAGTGTCAAAATATGCACAAGAGAGTTGAAAGTTTTATTCACAATGAAAATGAAAACAATTTAAAATGGAAGACAAACCAAATTTCTATTGGCAGATGAATGAGTACTTCCATAAAATGGTATATTAACCAACACACGCGCAACACGAATGAATACTAAAAATATTGTTTAATCACAATTAAAAAAATTATCTGTATCTACATAGGTAAAGAGTACATATTAAGTGATTCCATTTATACAAAACACAAGGAAAGACATTTGTCTTGCAGGATGAGAGAGCAGATGGGGTAGGCAAAGGGAACCTTGCATGCTGATGGAAATAATCTGTTATCTTGGTTACCTGCGCATGGACAATAGTCTATTTAAAATAATTTTAAGCTGTACTAGTAAAAGGTTGAGCTTTATTGTACACATGTTGTTGTTGTTGTTAAGTACTGTAGACCCGGTTCCAACCCACAGTGATCCTGTATAGGGTTTCCAAGGAGCTTCTGGTGAACTTTACCACCAACCTTGTGGTTCAGACTCTGCATGCAGTTCAGCACATTTGCCCACAGTGCCACACCGGTTTATATAGTATATCACAATAATGCTAATCTTAAACTTACAAATACAGTATATACAAAAAAAAAAACTGTTGTGAAGGTTAAAAGGAAGTAAGCCTTCTAATGGGAATATTACTTGGTAACTTGTTTGTTGGGATATAAGTTGTTGTTAGGTGCCATTGAATCAGTACTGACTCATAGCAACCTTATACACAGCAGAACGAAACACTGCCCGATCCTGGGCCAACCTCATAATTGTTGCCACGCTTGAGCCCATTAATGCTGCCACTTGGGTCAATCCATCTCGTTGGGGGTCTTCCTCTTTTTCTCTGACCCTCCACCTTACCAAACATGATGTCCTTCTCCAACGACTGGTCCTTCCTGACAATATGTCCAAAGTAATAGAGACAAAGTTTGACCATCTTGGCCTCCATGGAACACTCTGGCTGCACTTCTTCCAGAATGGATCTATTGGTTCTTTTGGCAGCCCGTGGCACTTTCAATATTCTCCTCCAACACCATAACTTAACAGCATCAATTCTTCTATGGTCTTCCTTATTCACTGTCCAGCTTTCACATGCATATGAGGTTACTGAAAATACCATGGCTTGGGTCAGATGCACCTTAGTCCTGAAGCTGACATCTTTGCTCTTCAACACTTTAAAAAGGTCTTGTGTAGCAGATTTGCCTAATACAATACGTCATTTGATTTCTTGACTGCTGCTTCCGTGAGTGTTGATAGTTACAACTATACAATTCACTCATTTAAAGCGTACAATTCAATGGTATTTTCATGGCACTGGGAAACATCACCACAATCAATTTAAGAATATTTTTACTCCCTAAAAAAAAAACAAACACAAAAAAACTTGTACCTCCCCCATGGGCTATGACCCTGCAATGCTCCCATGCGCCCCCTCCCCAAGCCCTAAGCAAGAAGTAATCTGCTTTCTGTCTCTAATTGTTTGCCTATTCTGAACTGCATGTAAGTGGAATAAAAAAAATGTGTGACATTCCTGTGTGTCTGACTTCTTTAACTTAGCATATTTTCCAGGTTGATCCACGTTACAGCATGCATCAGTACTTCATTCCTGTTTGTAGACAAATGACATTTCATTGTATAAACCAAACTGTGTTTACTGATTTATCGATTAATGAACATAGGTTGTTTCTACTTTTGGCTATTATAAATAATGCTGCTAAGAATCCTTGTGTACAAGTTTTTGTGTCGATATGTTTTCAGTTCTCTTGGATATACGTACCTACATGTGTAATTGCTAGGTCTTATGGTAAGTTTGGGGAGTCCTGGTGTGGCGCTGTGGGTTAATGCGCCAGACCGCAAAGCCGTTTGAACTGCAAGGTCGGTGGCTCAAGCTCACCAGCTGCTCCTTGGAAACCCTATACAGGGTCGCTATGGGTCGGAATCGACTTGACGGCACTTGTCAACATGTTAAGTTTGGAGTCCTGGTGTGGCGCTTTGGGGTAAGCACTGGACCGCAAGGTCAGTTTGAGCTGTAAGTTCAGCAGTTCAAACCTCACCAGTTGCTCCATGGAAACCCTATATAAGGTTGCTGTTAATTGGACCCACTCAACAGCACTTAACAACAACAATGGTAACTTTAACTTTTTGAGACTGCCAGACTGTCTTCTAAAGTGGCTGTACCATTTTACATTCCCACCAGCACTATCTGAGGGTTTCAATTTCTCCACATCCTCACTAACACTGACTACCTGACCATTTGTAGGGCAGGGAATTACTTACTATGGTGCTTCTAGCCTTACTCTTGGTGACTCCTACACAATCATTGGATGGGACGATGCAAACAAGGTGCACGCAACCTGTGGTGGCTACAGTTTTGTGTCAACTTGGCTAAACTATGATTTTCAGAGGTTTGGCAGCTACGTAAAGATGTACTCAACCTCCATTTTGTGGTCTGGTGTCACTATTTTGCTTTTGTGATGTGTTGTGAATCTAACCTCTGTGCCTTGGAGTCCTGGTGAGGTAGTCTAAGCTAATGTGCTAGACCACAAGATCGGTGACTCAAACCCACCAGCCCCTCCTTAGAAATCCTATACAGGGTCGTTACGAGTCAGAACAGACTTGATGGCATTTAACAACAACAATGCCTTGGCACTGTAGGATAAGCACAGAACCACTAAGTCGATTTGAACCATAAGGCAGTCAGTTCAGACTCACCAGCTGTTCCTCAGAAACCCTATACAGGGTCGCTGTGTATCAGAACCAACTTGATGGCACTTAACAATATGCCTTGATGATGGTCTCGTTGAAAGCAAGCTTTCTGTTATATTAATGATGTAGGATGAGAATGGTATGTACCTTGAGTCCCACCTTACCAAAGGGTGTGACTCAAATCACCACCCAATCACCATCCTTAGTTAAGTCACACTCCATCTCCTTGCTCAAGTAAGGGGTGTTTCCTTGAGGGAATGGTCTGCATCTAATATCTATAAGTAAATGTTCTGGCAAAGTTCTCTCTCTTGCTCTAGATTCTGTATCCTGCTCAACATCGGTTAACCACCGGTTCTTGAGCTAGCAACCTGTCATTTGACCTGCTGATAGGAATTTGTCAGCTCCTGCAACCATGTAAGTCAGAAGTCTCCAACCTGACACTTGATCACAATTTGGAACTTGCCAGTTTCTACAACTGTTGAAACTCCCTGAAGGTTTGTGAGTTCTGTGCAACATGGTAGCAAATTACGGAACCCAAAGATAGGAGGAAAAGTACTGAGAGGAGAACTAGCTGATGCTAAAGATGATGGAGTGATACAGCAGTTTGGAAAAGTTAGACAACTGGGGTATCTTTAACCTATACCTCACAGGAGCCAGATTTATACTGATGCTTATGTAAGAAAAGTATTCATTCACAACCTAAGTGGCTAACTGCTCAGTTACTACCTGAAAAACTCACGGTTCAATTCCACCCAGAGGCACCTCAGAAGAAAGGTGGCAATCTACTTCCAAAAGGTCACAGCCATTTAAAACTCTAGAGTATAATTCTACTCTGAAATACAAGGACTTTAGTTTCTTTGTTGTCTTTTGAACAACGGATATACAGTGGTCATCCCATGGTTTTGTTTTGGATTTCCCTGATGACTAATAATGTGAGCAATTTCTCATGTGCTTATTGGTCATCTGTGTAGCTTCTTTGAGAAATGTCTATTCAGATCTTTTGCTCATTTTTCAATTGACCTATGTCTTCTGACTGATTGAATTATAAGAGCTCTGTATTTCATACAGATGTAAGCCCCTTATTAAGATATAAGATTTGTAAGTATTTTATCCCATTTTGTGAACTGTCTTTTCTAAATGATACTTTTGCTCTTAAAAAGTCAACTGGAGGGAGAATAAACAAGATGGCGGATCAGGTGGAAGTACAGTAAAGGAGCTCCGCCAGCAACAACACAGAATACAGGACCAAGCAGGCTCAGGGGATGGTCCCAGAACTCTGAACCACATATAAAGGAATATTTAGAAGA
>NW_006408596.1:3025443-3026640 GCF_000296735.1 Chrysochloris asiatica
GATAAACAAACTGTGGTACATACACACAATGGAATACTATGCTACCTTGAAGAACAACAAGGAAGCTGCAAGCCACCGCATAACATGGATGAACCTTGAGAGCATTATGCTGAGTGAAATTAGTCAGTCACAAATAGAGAAATACTGCATTGGACCACTACTATAAAAGACTAAGGGAAAGAACCCATACTAAAGGGGGGTGGGAGGGACTCTTTGTTGATTATTGGGATGTTGGGGGTGGGTAAGGGGAGGGAGGGGAAGGTGGAGCACAGGGCAGGGATTAGATACAGCATAGTTTGGGTGCTAGGGAGGGGACAATATACAAGTAGGGAGAGGGGAATGAAGAACAAAGCAGATGGGAGAACAATTAGACAGGTCTCAAGGGGGGCTAAGTGAGACATTGGTAAATAATGATATATGCACAACTTGAGAACAACAGAGTTCTGGGATACAGAGATCGAGCCATGGTTGGAATGTGGAAAAGGGGGAAATAGTATTAAGATGCTTGGCTGTCTTTTGAATCTTGGTTTTCCTTGCATTATATTATAAAATAGACCCTGGAGGGAGAGAGAAAGGAATAGCGAAAAGCATCACCATAGAAAGCTTGTAAGTCTGTCTTCTGCCTATAACTAACTGATTGGAATACCTAAAATGGGGCTACAATGTGCCCAGTGAAGGAGGCTTCCTGCGGAGCCTCTGCAATACATAAGACTACAGGTGGAAGCCTGAACCAAATCCAGATCTCCGGAGATGGGAAATTCCTACTTGAAAGGACAAGCAGACCAACCTGGAGTAGCTAGAAGAACAGAAGATATTTCTTGAAAGAAAGACCTACAGGAAAAATATAAAACAACATAGGCAGACCAACTGTTAGTACAAGAACAAGCAACATGCTTGCCCAGGAAAACATCAAGGCAAGTGGTAGGGTCCCCTCAGTGCAAACCCCCTTCCAAGACTAAGACTCAATGGGAATACACGCTATGATTGGTGACCATGCTCGACACAGATAAGGGGAAGTGAGGGAAAAACAGCAATGAAGCGGTGAGCTAAGCCCTACAACATTCAATAGACTTCTGTGAATCCGGGTGAAGACCTGGTTGGCTAGCAGTGTGGCAAGACCTGGGGACTCTTGGGCCCAGAGTCAGTGACATAGCCACAGAGGACTAGAGTGGAGAGTGAAGCGTCCAGCTGATAAGA
>NW_006408596.1:3041958-3046797 GCF_000296735.1 Chrysochloris asiatica
CACTGGTCAGAAAGAGGCTGGAAGAACCTAAGACTAAGGCCCGTTACCACCTTTCTGGTCTGGAAAGGAACTCCCTCTGGTGGCCCAATTTTTAGACAAGCAGTAAATATGTATATAGCAGGGACAACACTAGTAGGGTGTGCTCACCATTAATATGGTCAACCATTCAGAATCAAAAGGGCAACAGGGCCTAAAGACAAAGTGGAAAAGGGATGGGACGGCAGCTGGAATGGAAATAGGAACGACCCTCAGAAAGGAAGCGGGATTAACTGCTGCTACAGGGAGGGGATTGCAACCACTGAGATGAAACAAAGTGTCTGATTTGTTAAATGTAAAACTGATGATCTGGTTTATAAACCTTGACTCAATTCACGATAGTAAGTGTTTTATAAACAAAGGTAATTGGAGACAACAAAGATGTTGTTGTTGTTAAGTACCGTCGAGTCGGTTCCAACTTGTAGTGACCCTGCACAGGGCTTCCGAGGCTGCAAATCTTTACGGGAGCATAAAGCCTCATCTTTCTACCACAGAACAACTGGTAGATTCGAACTGCCGACCTTGAGGTTAGCAGCTTGATTTGTAACCACTACAATACCAGAGCTCCTTGAAAACAAAGATAGCAGAGACCAAATGAAACAGACACAGATGGAAAAAAATCCTGGACCCCTGAACTTCAGAGGAAGGTTAGAGACATGGACTGAGTGCTTGCTGGGAGGAGAAACTGAGCAGGGATGGCGAGGAGACAGACTGGTGACCAGCCAGCCAGAAGCACCATGACCATCTTGAATATTTGTGAGCAGCGTCAGTGACAGAAGGTGGCCCAGCAGTGTAGATTTGCACAGTAACCAGCAAAGGTGCAATTCCTTCCTTTTCCCCACACTTGCCTGGTGACAAGAGGTGTAGCCAAACTCCCATCCAAAATCACCGCCACCCTCATCCAGACACTGATCCCAGCGAGTCTGGAGTCATGTGGCTGGGGGTCACACCAGTGTGAGCAGCTCTGCAGCTCTGGTGTCTGGAATCAAGCAGATTTGATTTCAGACCTACAGAAGCCACAGAGCCACCAGACCAGCATTAGTCTTAGCAGAAACTCTACTAACCAGTTCCCTTGCCCTCAGCTGCCCTGTGGTCCTAACAGACACTGAAACCAGCTCCATCAAGGGCCTCTCCGAACTCCTTCTGGATTGCGTGGCCTGAACACAGAGAACATCTACGCCTACAGGAACTCCATCTAGGGTCAGGAGTTCTGCCACACATCCCTCCCAGACACCCACCTCCTGAGCTCCTTGGCTGGCAGGAGCCCCCCAGAGTTTTCTCCACAGTCCAAAGGCTGTTTTTGTTATTGTTGTTTTCCCTTTTGTTATTTCATTGTTTTTGTATATTTATTCTTTCTTCTCCTTCTAGCCCCTTGAATTTTATTCTATCTCCACTTTCATTTTCCATCCTTTTCTTCTGTTTCTTATTTCTCCTTTTCATTTTTTTAATTTCATTTTGGTCTTTCTTTACTATTTTCTACTTTCCTTTCATCTTCTGTCTCCCTGGTTTTTCTAAGTTTTTTTTTTTTTAATTTCTTCCTATTATTTTAGCTCTATTTTCCTGTCCCTCTTCTCTCTTTTTTATTATTTTTTTCTGGTTGCTGCCTGCTTTTATCTTTTTCCTCCTTTATTATTTTCTCTCTTCATTGCTGGTTGTTTGTTTCTTGCTTTGTTTTCTTGTGTGTTGGGGAAAGGATGTTTTTTCCTCTTCCCCAGCTGACAGGTATGCTCAAACAACCCAGCCACAAGTGGATCCTCTGCAGCTCCATCCACTGGGCATTAGGCAATACCAGCTCCTAGACCACCAGATCAATGATAAACAGCAGACAACAGCAGCCAAACCCACCCTAAGTTGAGGTCCACAGGTAGCGAATGGAGAACGGTACATATGTTTTCATTATCTAACTACACCCACATGAGAGCGCTGGTGAGACCCTAAGAATTCAAACACATGCAACCAACAATGAAGTGCAAATATGATAATACCACAATGTCCCAGAGACAAGAGACAATTGTAGCTCACATACAGAAGCAAGAAAGAGTGGCTCAAACAAATGACCAAGATGCAGGGCTAGAAACTGTTGTGGAAGAAGAAAAGGTACTACCTGAAAAAATTTCAAAAGAATAATATTCAGATAACTTCAAAGGTCTGATAGAAACATTGAGGAAAGCAAGGAGAACACAGACGAAAACTTGAGAAGAATTGATGAAAACACTACAAGAACAAACACAAAATAAATACAAAACTAGAAACTATACAAACCTTCAATTAGAAATCCAGAAAACTGATACTACAATTTCAGAAACAAATACTACACTGAAAGGGAAAGGAGTAGCTTCAAAGCAATGGGAACCTAAATTAGTGAGCTTGAAGAGAAATCTCTCAATACCACTAAGCTACAAGAACAATTAGAGAAAAGAATGAAAAAAAAAAAAAAAATCCAAAGAAAGTCTGAGCATTATGTGGGACATCATGAAGCATGAAGAGGAATAACTTACAGGTGACTGGAATTCCAGAAAAGAAAGTGACAATAAAATGCACAGAGAAAACTGTCGAAAGAAGAGAAGGTAAGCATACAAGAAGCTGAACAAACACCAAACAGGAAAAAATCCCAAAAGAAAATTACCAAGACATAGAATCAAACTTTCCAAAACCAAAGACAAGAAAAGAATCCTGAAAGCAGCATGGGAAAAACAAAAACTTGCTTGAACAGGTAAACCAGATAAGATTAAATTCTGATTTCTCATCAGAAACCATGCAGGCAAGAAAGTAATGGGATGGCATATAGAAACCTCTGAATAAATAACAACAAAAAATGGCCAGCCAAAAATCAGACACCCAGCAAAACTGTCCCTCAAATATGATGGCAAAATTAAGACAGCTCCAGATAAACAGAAATTAAAGGAATCTGTAACAACCAGACCAACTTCATAAAAAAATACCAAATGGTGTTCTTTGGACTGAGAACCAACAATAACAAAAAACCACCTGCGACTACCATACATGACAACACCCAGAAATCAAACCAGATATTGTTGTTGTTGTTAAGTGCTGTCAAGTCGATTCCAACTTACAGCGACCCTGCATAGGGTTTCCGAGGAGCAGCTGGTGAGCTTGAACTGCTGACCTTGCAGTTCAAATCAACTTTGTTCCAGTGCATTACCCCACATGAAGCATGGTCTCTTATAACCAGAGACCAGAAAAACTGGATGGTCTCCAGCTACCACTACTGGCTGTTTGACCAGGGACACAGGACAAGGTCATAGATAAGAGTGGGAGAAAAGTGTAATCAAAACTCAAACTCATATAAAGAGAATGCTGACACACTGTAAACACTGTAACCAATAACATGCAACAAATTGTATAAAATGTTTTAAGGGGGAACCTAATTCACTGTGTGAACTTTCACCTAAAAACAATAAAACATTGGGGGTGGGACCACACAGAGCCTAAATTACAGGGTGAATGAAAAACTTCAACAGGTGCTTTTCAGTGGCTGCCGCATTCATCTTTCAGAACCATCTGCCAACTAGCCATTGCTACAGAACTATTTCCACTTTGTATCGGGCAAAAAGTACAAGTCCCTCTCATAATTATTAGAAAGAGAAATTCAGTTAGCCAGGAGAAACAGTTTGCCACCTTGCTGTCTGGAGGTTTTTTTTTCCCCATTTGCCACATTTCAGAAATAATAAAAATCTTAGATTGTTAAGTGTAACATTTGTCCCTTTATACCATTTACAGGTAATTCATATCACACCTACAAAGTAATCTGCTCAACAAATGTGTGCTGTCACGGGGCAGTGATAGTTCACAACAAGTCTGTGAAAGTCATTTATACAGTTAGTGTCTGCTCATAAGAAGCCCTGGTGGCACAGTGGCTAAAGCACTCCCTCAACTGCTAATGTAGAGGTGGCACTTTAATCCCATGAAACAAAGAGGCTTCTGTAAAGGCTGCTGTTGCTCTTCAGTGCCACTGAGTCCACTCCAATTCACAGTGACCCTTTACAGGGTTTCTGAGGAGTGGCTGGTGGGTTTGAATCAGACCTTGCAGTTAGCAGTCCAGTGTTTATCCTATAGCACCACACCAGGGTTCCTGGTAAAGATTACAGCCTTGGAAATCCTCTGAGGCAGTCCTAGTCTGTCCTATAAGTTTACTATGTGTCAGAATTGATCCAACAGCAATGGGTTTGTTTTTGTTTTCTATTATATCACAAGTATCTGGACCTTCAAAAAATTTTTACATTAAAAAAATTAATTCAAAATATGAGAGTGAGTCAAAAATTATCCAAACTCCGGTTGTATTAAAACACCCATACACATCCATAGAAGCTCTGGTAGCATAGTGGTTATGAATCGGGCTGCGAACCTCAGGGTTAGCAGTTCGAAACTACCAGCTGTTCCGCGGAAGAAAGATGAGGCTTTCTGTTCCCGTCAAGATTTACAGCCTAGGAAACCATGTACAGGGTCACTATGAGTCGGAACCAACTCCACAGCACACAACAACAACAACGCATCCATAGTTAATGCCAACATTGAGTGTGCACACGAAGTGATTCTGCTGAGTAGAAGCATGAGAGTAGATTATGTGGCAAATCGCGTGCAAATCAGCCATGGCTCTGCCTATGTCCACGACAGAGTTGGGTTTCGAAAAGTTTGTGCATGATGGGTACTGAAACAATTCATGGAACATCATAAACAGAAGCATTTGGACATCTGCAAGCAAAATTTGAACTGATACTCGAAGGACGGTAAAAGTTTCTTTTAAAAAAGTCATTACTGAAACAAACAAGATGGCGGATCGGG
>NW_006408596.1:3056657-3058932 GCF_000296735.1 Chrysochloris asiatica
CGAACAGACTGAGGGACCCTATCCAGAGAAGCAGTGACACCAGAGATGAAGACATGGAAAGAGAAAGCAGCTGAGGACTCTAGATTCATGGAAAGAGAAAGACTGAGGGCTGGCAGCCAGGAGGCAGGCTTACAGAATGTGCCCTTTGGTTGTTTAAATAATTATTACATTACTCCTGAGTGTTTTTGTGTACACTCTCCTCCTGAAAAAAGAAAAACAGAGGGAATAGAAGCAAATACTGTTGAACGATGATGCACAGAGGAGATTGTAATCATTGCAATGAAATGATGAGTGTAAAACGGATGTTCTCCCATGTAAACTAATAATAAAAAAAGGCATATATATATATGCCAGAATGCTCCTTGGAAGCTAAGATAGCCAGACTTCGCAACTCATACTTGGGACATATTATCAGTATGGACCAGTCACTGGAGGAGGTTATCATGTTTGGTAAAATGGAGGGTTGGAGTAAAAGAGGAAGACCCCCAATGAGATGGACTGGCACAGTGGCAGCAGCAATGGGCTCAAATGTAACAGCAATTGTGAGATTGGAGCAGTGTTTCACCCTGTGGTGCACAGGGTGGCTATGAGTCAGTACCAACTCGATGCCACCTAACAACAACAAGATCTTCAAAGAATCCCTGGTGACACAGTGGGTTAAGTGTTGGTCTGCTAAGTAGTCAACAGTTCAAATCCACAGGAGAAAGACGAGGCTGTCTGCTCCTGTAAACATTTACAGACTTGGGGAACACTGAAACAGGTTTGCAAGAGCTAAATGGGACAGAGGTAAATAGTGATGCATGCTCAACCTTGGAACAACAAGGCTCTGTGGTAAAGGGATTGAGGCATAATTGGAAGAGGGGAAATAATACTAAGATGCTTGATTGTCTTATGAATATTGGTTTCCCTTGCCTACTACTGTAAAATAGACACTTGAGTGGGATAGAAAGGAAATGTTGGGAAACATGATTACAGACAGCTTATAAGCCTGTCTTCAGCCTATAGCTAACCGGAATACCTAAATGGGGTTCTAGAACTTGCCCAATGAAATAGGCCTTTTGTGGAGCCTTTGCAGAGTATAGGATCTTAGGTGGAATCCTGAGCCCCATCCAGAACCTTCTGAGGTAGGGCATTCCCACTAGAAAGGACAAGCAGAGCAGCCTGGAACAGCTAGAGTGACAGAAGATACATCTTCAAAGAAAGATCATCAGGATCTGGTATAAATTATTATTTATATATCTGAGTGTTTAAAAAAAAAAAAGAGCTAAAACGAATAGAGAGAAATACTGTTAACTGATGGTACATGCAGGAGATTATAATCATTGTAATGAAACTAAATATATGATTTGTTGAATGTAAAACTGATGCTCTGCCCTGGAAACTTACACTGAATTCACAATAAAAACTTTAAAAAATTTACTGACTTGGAAACCTTATAGAGCACTTGTACTTTCTTCTACCGGGTCACTATGAGTCAGAATCCACGTGATGACAGTCAGTTTGTAAAAATGCTGCATTTGGAGAGCTGTAATGTCACATGTGTTCCTGATAGTGGGAAGAAATGGAGTCTCCGTCTTCTCACTATAAACCCTTCCTTTGTGAGAAGCCTCCATCCCATGCTCCATAAGCACTGGGAATTCCTCAAAGAGACCTAAACATGAGACTGCCCCGAGGGGAGGGGTCACATGAAGCCACCTAAACCAGCAGCAGAAAGCCCCAAACACTGTGCTGCTGTGGCTGTCTTGAGAGCCTGAGTTTGGGAGTTCAGCCAGAGGCCTCTCTGCCTCCCTGTTGCTGATGAACTGCAGCTGAAAACATCACAGGCATGACACGAACAGATACCAGGCCAAAAAAGGTCAGCAGGGAGACCGGCTGGGGATGACAACAACAGAAGGGAACCGGCCAGAGCAGGTGGTCTCCTGTACAGAGCCGGCACATGCCAAGTGAAACTCCCAGACTGAGAGCCCACCGGGATTGCCTACTGGACCAGCAGCCAGCTGCCTCTGGGGCTGCACTGACAAGGGAGGGAGGCTCTCCCCGGGGACTGGTCGCAGTCCTCCCAGCCACCCCCCTAGAGCGGTGGCTGAAGCCGGAGAAAAGCAGCCAATCTCAGGGCACAGGAGCGATTCAAACCAGACCAGCTGGCACTGTATTCATGACAATGATTGCTTTGTCTAGAGATTGTGACAGTCCCACACAGACTGGCTAGAGCACCACCCTCCTCATGTCTACCTTCCAGGCCCTGGGATTTGGAGACATCATTCTGAAATGGGGG
>NW_006408596.1:3059032-3064563 GCF_000296735.1 Chrysochloris asiatica
ACACAAGTCAACAGCAACAGGCCCATGTGACCTGACAGAAGGCAGGCCAGCTGCTCTTGGCGACAGGAGTGTCCAGCCCTCTCCACAATGGTCCTGACTAGATGGGGACTTCCCACCCAGGGGCTCTCGCCCCAGCACCTATCGAGTCTCACTAACAGATCCAGGGATCTCGCCACACAGAACCAAGGCCGACACGCGGTACTTTTCTACAATGCTCCTGTGGTATGGATAAGATGGGACGCTCCTAAACTGTACCACTCTCAATATGGCCAACCCGGGACCCCTAGAGCACAGGCCAAAAACTCTCCTCGTGGGAAGGGACAGGGGAAGAGAGGGCCAAGTCACAATAGTGCTCTCACCACATCCTGTCTTGCTCACTAGATGCCATAGTTTATCCATCAGCAGCAGCACTCATTTCCAGCTCCACAGGAACACACCCTCAGCCTAAGGAGCTAACAACAAGGGCAGAATCAAGACAAGCAAACAGAAACGTAGCCCCCCAAAAAAGCTGTAGACAGACCAGGCCAGCCAGAATGCAGTTCCAGGGCTCTGGGAGGAGTGGGGAGAAGCACCTGCAGGCCATGTGGCATGCCAAAGGTGAGCTCCCCAGCACTACCTGCCTGCTGGCTCCCACCACAACCAAGGGCAGCTCCAAGGACAAGCCAGGGCTGAGCTGATAATGGCTCCTCTGCTTTTGGAGTGCACCCTGTGCTAGGACTGAACCTTCTGCCAAGGTTTCTCACAGGGGAAAAGCAGTCCTGGAATTCCACAACTAAAGGAGGGCAGCCTGAGAGAGACGAAGGAGGCTGGGAGCCAGGCCTCCACGGGGCCAGGAAATGTGGCCTTCAATAAGAAAACTGAACAAGACGGCAGCAGGTGGATAGCCAAGGCCCGAGGCGGCAGCCTAACTGGGTGTGGGGAGTTCTGTCAGACCTGAGCCACCCTTTAAAACAGAGCCCAAGTCCCGTGTCTCTCATCAGCAGCTGCTCTTTCCAAGTGAAAATGGTTAGACATCTGGAAGCACAAAAATCCACAATCTGCTCAATCTGACCGGTAAGGCTGTGGTAGCCTAGAGATCAGCCACTCTAGAGGCAAGTTTGACAAAAGGTAATTACATTGTGTCTCAGAGAGTTGAGTCAGCTTTTCCTTCCACTCATCAAGTCCTATCACAATGGTGCAACTCGCAGAAACATGCACACCACACCACTGCGCCAACATACAGGAGTTCACTACAGCTGAGCAGACTCACAGCTGGCATCAGACCCTGTCTGGAAGCTCTGTGGCTCTCCCCAAGGGGCGCCATTCACCTGCCACCATCCCCACAGAACAGCCATGATCCAAGGGTTCACCTGTGGACCAGAAGGACTACACCATGGACATGTAAGTGCAGGCTTGAGTCCTGACATTCCACACTGCCAACAAAAATCAGAACACCATCGTTCTGTCTCCTGCCCCTCAGGCAGCTAGGACACAAGTAGCTTTTAATTCAGCGCATGCACATCCAGCACTAGAACAAAGGCTGCTTTTCAACTGTGTACCTACTCTCCATCTTCCCTCCATACCACCTTATCAGTGTGCAGGGAGTGGCAGCCAAACAGGAGGTGGTGCCTGGTTTTGCAACCTGGATCTACCTTCCCTCAAGAGTCCAGGAAGGTTTTCAGGGTAAAAGAATTTTCTGTCAAAAAGAATGAGGAAGAAGAAGGACAAGTAAGTAGCCAACCTGGGGAATGGGACCAGAGTTGAATGGAACAAGGGCCCAGAAATACCTTAAAAGGTTACATAGGGATATTATGGCAATAAATGTTCTCAAGAGTCTACAGAGAGGTCAAATAAACCATTGTACATCCACACAATGAGATGCTATTCAGCCGCTAAAAATGACTGCACATGAATGTTTTGTTGCTTGGAAAGATGTTCACAACCCATTAAATTGGAGGTGGAGGTTGACAGAACATTCACCATGCCAAGGTGGGAAAAAACTCTAGAAGGATAAACACCAATGAATCAATGCTTATCTCTCAGTGTAGGGATCTGTCTTGTTTTACATTTTATATTTCCTAATTTTTCTATGATAATATAAAAATAACTGTTTCAAAAGAAAAGGTTAATTTTAATTTTGAAATGGAAATAAAAAAGAAAAAAATACTATGGGACATAGAGGATTCATGATAAATAATAAAAATTAGAAAGCTTGGAAAATGAGGTCAGATTCCAAAAAGGTCCTAAACTTCGATGGATCATTTCCAAACTTTCAGTGAACATGCCTCAGCAGAGAACACGCTGCACATCTGATAAACACAGATTCTATTTTAATCTGGCTTAGAAACAGAAGCTATGGCATTTAAGAACCATAAAGCAATATGCCAGCACCTGTATAAATCATATCAAAAACAGACACTGAGCTACAACCTGTTCAGGTTGATTGCCAAACTGTACTTTTAGTGTGTGGAGAAGTCATAGCAAGCTATAGGGCAGAGCAGAACTGCAGGGTTTCCAAGGCTGGAAATCTATAAGGAAACAGACTACCTCATCTTCCTCCTATAGAGCAGCTGACAGGTTTGAACCACCGATCTTTCAGTTAGCAGCCCAGCATGTGCTACCAGCTATTGCCTTGGAGTCGATCCCGTCTCATAGCAATCCTGTATAGGGTTTCCAAGGAGCAAATGGTGAGTTTGAACTGCCAACCTTGTGGTTCAAATTGACCTTGTGGTCCAGTGCAAATTCTATGGCGCCACACCAGGACATTTCCTTCTCGGTCATCCCAAATACAAAACACATATGCACTATGAAGAAGTGAAGGCAGTTGTTGTTAGTTGTCATCGAAGCGGTACTGACTCATAGCTACCTTAGGCACCGCAGAATGAAACATTGCCTGATCCTGGGCCAATCTCACTACTGTTGCCAAGCTTGAGTCCATCAATGCTGCCACTTGGCCAATCCATCTCGGTGGAGCTCTTCCTTTTTTTCTGACCCTCCACCTTACCAAACATGATATCCTTCTCCAGCAACTGGTCCCTCCTGACAATATGTCCTAAGTATGAGAGACAAAGTTTTTGGCCATCTTGGCCTCAAGGAGCACTCTGGCTGCACTTCTTCCATAATGTATCTATTGGTTCTTTTGGCAGCCCAGGGCACTTTCAATATTCTCCTCCAACACTACAACTCAAAAGCATTAATTCTTCGACAGTCTTCCTTATTCACTGTCCAGCTTTCATACGCATATGAGGTTACTGTAAACACTATGGCTTGGGTCAGGCGCACCTTAGTCCTCAAGCTGACACCTTTGCTCTTCAACACTTTAAAAAAGTCTTGTGCAGCAGATTTGCCTAATGCAATAAGTCATGTGACTTCTTGACTGCTGCTTCCGTGAGTGTTGACAGTTGATCCAAGAAGAAGGAAGTCCTTGACAACTTCAATCTTTTCTCCACTGATAAGAATGTTGTTTATTGGTCTAGTGGTGAGGAGTTTTCTTTTCTTTACATTGAGATGTAATCCATACCGAAGGCTGTGCTCTTTGATTTTCATCAGTAAATGTTTTAAGTCCTCTTCTCTTTCAGCAAGCAAGATTGTATCATCTGCATATTGGAGGTTGTTAATGAGTCTTCCTCCAATCCTGATGCCACATTTTTCTTAATAGGACCCAGCTTCTCAGATTATTTGCTCAGCATACAGGTTGAATAAGTATGGTGAAAGACTACAACCTTGTCGCACACCTTTTTTTAAATTTTAAACCATTGAGTAGGTAAACACGCAAGTCTGAAAGTTTAAAGGGGATGATCCTCAGAGTCATCTGAAATTGCAAGCCAAAATCATAGTGAAAATAATGAAAAAGTTGGAGGGTTCATATTTGCTGATTTTAAAACTTGCTACAAAGCAACAGTAATCAGTACTGTATAGTACTGGCATTAAGGACAGACATATAAACCAATGGAACATGTTCAGAGTCCAGAGAAGAAAGAAAATGTAGGGGCAAGGAAAAAAATGTACGGGCAAACCTTGCTGGTTTTAGATTTGGTAATGGAGTCTTAGATATGAAACCAAAAGTACAAGAAACAAAAGGAAAAATATAAATTGGACTTCATCAAAAGTTAAAACTTTTGTGCAAAGGGCATTATTAACAGAATAATAAACAACCTAAACTTACAGAATATGAGAAAATATTACAAATCACATTTCTGATAAGGATCTAGTATCCAGAATATATGCTGCTGTCGTTAAGTGCCATCGAGTCAGTTCCAACTCACAGTGACCCTGTCTAGGGTTTCCGAGGAATAGTTGAAGGGATTGAACCTCTGGCCTTGTGGTTCACCAGTCCAATGCTCATCCAAAAGTGTCACACCAGGACTCCTACAAAGTATCCACAATAGCTAGCATTGTACAACTCAACAATCAGCACCATTCGCACTATTCAAGAGGTCGAACCAGCCCATCTGTTAACAACACATTAAGTTGTGGTATATACAATATAACAGAGCATAAAATTCAGCCACAAGCAAGAGTGACATATACTACAATGTCTGTGTGAAAGAAACCAAACACATGTCTATAATCAGAATAGACAGATCCATAGACAGTGGGTCAAGCAATGACCTACTAACCACAAGTTCAGGTGAGCTGTTCCTCAAGAGAAACATGAGGCTGTCTGCTCCTGGAAACAGTCTCAGAAACCCTGCGGAACACTCCTACTCTGTCCTATAGGGTCCTAGGATTGGGAATCCAATCACAGCAGTGGGTTTGGGTTTTTAAGGTTTGTAGGGAATGAAAGGGAATGAAAGAAGGAGTAGGGAGCAACTGCTTCATGGTCACAGGATTTCTTTTTGGGGAGATGAAAATGTTTGGGAACTAAAGAGAGAGGCAGTGGCTACACAGCACTGTGGATGCACTAAATGTCGTGGAATTGTTCAACGTAAACTGCTTCATTTGATGTTCTAAAAATTCCACCTTGGCTTAGGGAAAAAACACTTTAAACATTCACCAAGAAAAGTCTTCTCAGTCTAACTTAAAGTTATAATTTTGTCTCAATAGTAACCACATCAACTGTTGAGAGAGAAGCCAAATTATGCTCCACCCCAGTATCAACCTCTGAAAATCACCTTATCCCTGCTAATTATGGTGGTTAGGTTCAGTGGTAGTTCTCCAGAACAGAATGGAATGCTAAGACTAACCTATATCAAGTGCAAGAAGTTCATAAAATGAAGAATCGTACACCTTCCATTTCCAAGACATGATGATTTAAATAATTGCCCTAGCATCTTTTAACACGGAGTAACTGTCTATATGAACATGCAAACCTCTGGGGTTTACACGGTAGACAGTTTGAAATTTTGTATAAAGAGAGCAAGGGCTTGATGTATGCTGTCACATCGATTCCAACTCATGGGGACCTTAGAGGACAGACTACTACCACCCACTGGACTTGCGAGGCTGTCATCTTTTTATTTTTATTTTTTTTAATGTTTTATTGTGAATTATGTGATAGTTTACATGGGAGAACATTAGCTTTACATTCATCCTATCGTATATCGTCTCAT
>NW_006408596.1:3065643-3076617 GCF_000296735.1 Chrysochloris asiatica
GCTGGTCTGCCCGTCCTTTCAAGTGGAAATTTTCCACCTCTGAAGATTCTGGATGCTGTTCAGGATTCCACCTATATAGTCTTATGTAATGCAGAGGCTCCACAGGAAGCCTCCTTCACTGGGCACGTTGTAGCCCCATTTTAGGTATTCCAATCAGTGACAGGCAGAAGATGGGCTTACAAGCTTTTTATGGTGATATTTCTGGCTATTCCTTTCTCTACCCCTCCAGAGTCTATTTTATAATGGTATGCCAGGGAAACCAAGATGCAAAAGGAGGCTGTCATTTTTATAGGAGGCCTCATCTTTCTCCCATAGAGTACCTAGTGGGTTCAAGTTGCCTACTTCTAGTTAGCAGTCGACCACTGAACCTCATCTGGTCTAGTGCTTCCCAAGTCAGATTCCCTAAAGATAATATTAACAATCTGCATGGTTTCTATTATTTCTATGATAATCGCTTTGTTGTTGTTGGTAAGTCCTGTCAAACTGATTCCAACTATTAGTGACCCTGTATAGGGTTTCTGAGGAGCAGGTGGTGAATTTGAACTGCCGACCTTGCAGTTCAAAGCAACCTTGCGGCCCAATACTTATCCTACAACACCAGTACTCCAATAATCGCTTTACTGATATATAATTCATACACCATAAAGGTCCACTCTTTTGGGTTATGTTCAGTGGTTTTTAGCATATTCACAGTTGTATGTCCATCACCACTACTATTACATTCTTATCATTCACCCTGCCTCCCCCGAAACAAACCAACCCCACACCTGTTAGCAGTGGCTCTGAAAGCCCTCTCTTAGGTCCAGGCAGTCACTAACCTGCTTCCTGTTTCTGAGGGTTTGCCCAATCTGGACAATAATATAAATGGGATCATGAAACAGGATAGTGGTACATCACAGAATGGAATACAACTCATCAATAAAAAGGAACAAAATACTGCCACAACATGGCTGAACCTCAAAAATATGCTAAGCCAAAGAAGCCAAACACAAAGACCACATATTGTACAGTTCTATTTACATGAAATACTCAGAAGGGCAGATTTATCGAAACAGAAAGTGGGTTAGTGGTTGCCTAGGTTGAGGTTGGAACAGAGATTAAATGCAAAAGAGCATGTGGGTTCTTCATGGGGTGATGAGTGTTCTTAACAGGGCTGGGGCAATGATGACACAAAGAAGTACATTAATTTACAAATCAGAGAACTGGACTCAAAATGGGTGCGTTTTACAGTATGTTAACTCTACCACAATAAAGTTGTCTTTAAAAAAAAAAAAAGACCTATCAGTCTACAAGGAGATGAAACAGTCCCGACTCAAAGTAGAGAAAGAGTTGCTTGATAATTTTTTAAAAAGAGGCAATTAAAGACCCCTGTCAATGAACTGGGGAAAAACTGTTTAAAACAGCAAGCTAATATAATACCGTATTGTTTGAAAGTGTTTCATTTTAACACATAAAAGATTTTAAAATGAACTTTCTCTAAATAGCTTAGTAGCAAGTTCTTCTGGGCAAGTCCCAACTGCCACCATAAGACAGGGGTCTGTTTGCAAATGCTTCAGTTACTATATCAGCATGTGAGATCCCTGGGTTTTTTGTTTCTTAAAACAATCTGAATACTGGGTAATATCTGAAAACTAGGCTAATGGAATTCCCCTATGTTCTATACAAACAGCTGGTTTCTTTGTTTGGTTTTGATGGCAGTGACAGACTGATAAAGACATCACCCCTGTGCCCACAAACCTCAAAGGGAGAAAGAATCAGGATATAGCTTTCAGAGTTGACTCTCCTGCTCTCTGAGAAGATTACTCGACAGTGAAGCTATGCTCCCTGATGCCTGAGGCTTCTCTTTTCTTCTCCAACACAATGAAAATCCTCCAAAATCTGTGTTGCTACCAAAAGCCAGATTCTCTCTACAATTTTTTCTGAGCTCTTAATCCTTTTACATTTCACTATTACCTAATCTGGAGTCCTGGTGTATGCACTGTGGGTTAATGTGCTGGACTGCAAAGTCTCTTTGAACCACAAGGTCGGCAGTTCAAGCTCACCAGCTGCTCCTCAGAAACCCAATACAGGCTCACTATGAGTCAGAACTGACACAATTGCACTTAACCACAACATCAAATTACCGGATCTGGAGTCCTGCTGCGGAGCTATGGTGAATGCACTGGGCTGCACAGTTGGCTTAAACCACAAGGTTGGCAGTTGGTGTTTATCCTGCAGGGCCACACCAGGACTCCTGTTGTTATTGTTAGGTGCCATCGAGTTAGTACCAATTCATAGTGACCTTACGCACAGCCGAACGAAACACTGCCTGAACCTAAGCCAACCTCACAACGCAAGTTGCCACACTTGAGTCCAGGGTTCTTAGATTAGGTAATTTACTATTGTTGCTGTTAAGTGCCATCGAGCTGGTTCCAATCCATAGCAACTCTGTACAGGGTTTCTGAGGAACAGCTGATGGGCTTGAACCGCCGACCTTGTGGTTCAAACCAACTTTGCAATCAAGGGTATTAACCCGCAGAGCCACACCAAGACTGCATAAATTAGCTGGTTCAAGCCCACCAATCACTCCTCAGAAACCCTACACAGGGTCACTAGACAGCACACAACAACAACTGCCTAATCTAAGGAGTCCTAGGAGAGCCCTGGCAGTGCAGTGGTTACGAATCAGGCTGTGAACTGCAAGGTCAGCAGTTCGAAACTACCAGCTGTTCCACGGGAGAAAGATGAGGCGTTCTGCTCCCATAAAGATTTACAGCCTAGGAAACCCTAGGGTTGCTATGAGTCAGAACTGACTCCATGGCACACAGGCACAAGTAGAGTCCTGGATTATACCCAGGCTGTTGCCGCAAGGTCAGCAATTTAAAGCCATCAGAAGGTCCGTAGGAGAAAAACGAAGCTTTCTGCTCCCGTAACAAGTTACAGACTCGGAAGCCCTACACAGGGACGAAAGTACTGGTCTGCTGACTGAAATGTCAGTGGGTTGTAACCCAGCAGCAATTCCACATGAGAACCATGTGACAGTCTGCTTCCATAAAGATCACAGCATTCGAAACCTAGCGGGCAGCTGCATTCTGTCCTATAGGGTCACTACGCGCTGCAACCAACTCAACAGCAATGGGTTTTTGGTTTGGGGGATTACTCCAGATCCTTCAGCTTCACTTCTGAGACCCAAATGCTATCAACAAAAAATTGTTTCTGAAGTTATTTCTCCAGATGGTGGATCCCCTTCTAGCTTGTTCTGATATTGCAGTCTAACCCTGAATCCATCGAGAATCCTAGGTTTAGAAAGAGACCCGAGACCAGACAGCACAGAAGGGAAGCTCTCCTCCCCACCTGCTACCTCAAGAGGCACAGCAACCAACGGGAAGCTGGAGTTGCAACGAGAACAGAAGAACCCAGAGTGCCTGGATTGGAAAGGGCTAGGGGGAAACTGGAGTCCTGGTGTGTATAAACACTATGCAGGGTTGGCTACGAATCATAAGTGACTCAGCTGCATTTAACAACAACAAGGTGGAAAGCTACTTTGGAGCCCACACCCACAGCTCCTTCCAGGGGCCCTGCCCGTCAGGATAGCAGGGGCGCCTGTTTTGCACAGCACAGTGTCTTCAGCAGAAGCCATGTGGCTGGCTAGTTCCGCAGTGCACCACCCATTTGCTCAGACCAGAAATCCCAGAGGCATGGTGGATTCTTTCTTTCTTTTATCCTCTAGGTGCAACCATTGTTGTTGTTGTTAAGTACCATGGAGTTGGTTCTGACTCATAGTGACCCTGCACAGGGTTTCCAAGGCTGTAAATCTTTACAGGAGCAGAAGTCTCATCTTTCTCCCACGGAACCGCTGATAGTTTTGAACTGCTGACCTTGAAGTTGGCAGCCCGACTCGTAACCACTATGCTACCACCATTGTTGTTGTTGTTGTTGTTATGTGCCGTCGAGTCGGTTCCGACCCATAGCGACCCTGCATAGGCTTTCCGAGGTTGTAAATCTTTACGGGAGCAGAAAGCCTCATCTTTCTCCCGCAGAGCAGCTGATAGTTTCGAACTGCTGACCTTGTGGTTCACAGCTCAATTCGTACCCATTACGCTACAGAGCTCCTTTCCAAGATCCACCTTCTCATCAACTCCATTGCTACACCCTAGCCTGAGGCCAGGTAGTGTAGTGGGTTATATGTTAGGCTGCTAACCACAAGGTCAGTAATTAAAATCCACCAGCAGCTCCTCAGGTGAAAGATAAGGCTTTCTGCTCCTGTAGAGATTTCCAGTCTCAGAAACCCTATAGAGGGTTGCTATGAGTGAAACCGGCTCAGCAGCACACCATGACCCCCAGCAGCCTGAGAAGGCACGGGTAGCCTTGCTTCTACTCTTGCCCTCCTATAGACTAGACTCTAGAGCACAGCCACAATGACCTCTTTAGCACAAATCCACATTCCCCAGTGCCACGAGACTAATATCCTAACTTCCTACCATGACCAAGGAGGCCCCTCCTCTTCAATCTTATCTCCCACACTCACTCCCTTCCCTCAAAATTCCACCCATGCTGCCCTGAATGTGCCAAGCTCACTCCCTTCCACTGCTTGGAACAATATCCATGCCAGGCTCCTACTCCTACCATTCAGGTTTCAGTCAAACCCAAAATATCCCTGCCTCTGACATAAGGTAGCTAACTGCATCTCTGCCCCTTTCAACCGCTAACCTGTTTTTCTGTTCTTTACCGCACCAACTACATAAAACTTTGGTTGCTAATAGATTCCCCTACTAGACTGTAAGCTCCAGGAGGGGAGGTGACTTATCTATCTTGTTCATTACTATCAGCCCGAAGACGAGAACAGTGTCTGGCCCTCAACAGAGGCAGCACTCCTGTTTCCTGACTGAAGGTGCACTTGTGACAAGGGCATCAACCCCAAGTTCACAGTCAGCCTCGGGATCTAAGGCTCATGGGCTTCTACTCAGAGAAGGCTGGGTCAGGACAGTCTCACTCTTCTACACTGGGATTAAAGGATGTGGGACCAGTTAGACCACTGGCAAAGAGCAGGAAGTGAAGTCCTTATTTTGAATTTTGTTTCATGTTTTCTCGCATTCTCCGGGACCTTCTAATGTGACCCCTTTCAGAGCAATTGGTAGTGGTAACCAAGCACCACCTAGTCCTTCTGGTCTCCGAGCTGTGGTGACCATGTTCAGGAATGACAGACAACACACAAGCCTGGACAGAGCTCGAGTCAGGTGGGCGCAGAAAGTTCCCCATATGCAAAAACTTTAAAGTAGAAAAAACTGAGCAGCAGGCGAGAAAGTCAACTGGAAGTGGGAGAAGGAACACCAAGAAGAAAGGAGTTCCCAAGACAGGAGCTGAGACACACAAAGACAGCCACAGGTGAGGGGCCTTCAAAAAGGTTAGGGAGAAGGAAACCGAAAGATGAAATGTGGAAAGAATTTTCCACATTTCGAAGGCTCTCATTGTTGTTAAGTGCCTGAGCCAGTCGACTTACAGCAACCCTACATAGAATGTCTGAGAAGCTGAACTGCTATAGTTAGCAGTCCAGTGCTTGTCCTACAGCACCACGCCAGGACTCTGTATGTATGCTAAAATGGGTGACCTACCACTGCTGTAAACTTAGAGCTGCCTGGACCCCAGCTCTAGTCTCCACTAAGGTCTGGTCATCCTAGGATTTCTGTGATCATCCTGAGATTGTCAGCTTCCTGCCTGACCCTTGCAATGCGCCCCCCTGCCCCCATTCCCTGACTCTTGGCCCCTTCCTCCATCTTCAGAGCAACACTGAGCCTGGTCCTTCTTACACAGCCAGTTCTCTGGATCTCTCCTCCAATGCCTTCTACTTTGTAGGATGCTCTAGATTACATAAGTGAGTCCTGGTGGTACAGGGATTGAGGTCAGCTGCTAGATGAAAGGTCGATGGTTTGAACCCACCAGGCACTCTGCAGAACAAAGATGTGGTCGTCCAGCCTGCAACAATTAACTGCCTGGGAAACCCTAGAGGGCAGTTCTACTCAGTCTTCTAGAGTCGCTATGAGTTGGCAGCGTAGTTTTTGCTTTTTACTTTTTACTGTGAATTGGGTAAAGCTTTGCAGAGATCATCAGTTTTATTTTCAACAAATCATACACTTTGTTTCGTCTCAATAATCTCACTCCCTCCATGCAGCAACACCACTATCTCAATGTAGAGAAAACAAAAATCCTCACCACTGGACCAATAAACAACGTTCTTATCAATGGAGAAAAGACGGAAGTTGTCAAGGATTTCATTCTTCTTGGATCAACTATCAACACTCATGGAAGCAGCAGTCAAGAAATCAAACAATTTATTGCATTAGGCAAATCTGCTTCACAAGAACTTTTGAAAGTGTTGAAAAGCAAAGGTGTCAGCTTGAGGACTAAGGTGAGCCTGACCCAAGCCATGGTATTTTCAATAACCTCATATGTATACAAAAGCTGGACAGTTAATAAAGAAGACCACAGAATTGACGCTTTTGAGTTAGATTGTTGGAGGAGAATATTTCAAGTGTCATGGGCTGCCAAAAGAACCAGCAGATCTGTGTTGGAAGAAGTGCAGCCAGAGTGCTCCTTGGAGGCCAGGATGGCCAGACTTCGTCTCTCATACTTTGGATATATTGTCAGGAGGGACCAGTCAATGGAAAAGGATATCATGTCTGGTTACGGCGGAAGGTCAGAGAAAAAGAGGAAAACCTCCAGCAAGATGGATTGGCCAAGTGGCAGCATCGATGGACTCAAGTGTGGCAACGGGATCAGGCAGTGTTTTCTTCTGCTGTGTATAAGGTCACTATGAGTCGATACCGACTAGATGGCACCTAACAACAACAACAACAACAACAACATGCAGCAACAGTTAGCCTCCTTCCTCCCTGTGGTTCTTATTTTCATTTCACTCTCCTTTCCATCCCGTCTCAACTTTGCCCTTAGATAAATCTTCACTCCATGGTAAGCATACCTTACTAGTGTAGTTGTCTCCCCTATATACCTATCTACTGCTTAACTGAAAATTGGGCCACAAGGGTGAGTTCCCTTCCAGACCTTATGGGCCACAGTCTTGGATTCCTCCAGTCTCTTTCAGACCAGTAAGACCAATCTTTTTTTTTAAAAATAATTTTGAGTTCTGTTCCACATTTTCTCCCACTCTATCTGGAACACTGAATAAGGAAGACTGGAGAAGAAAAATTGATGCTTTTGAGTTATGGTGTTGGAAGAGAATACTGAAAGTGCCAGCCATGGGCTGCCAAAAGAACCAATAGATCCGTTTTGGAAAAAGTGCAGCCAGAGTGCTCCTTAGAGGCCAAGATGGCCAAACTTTGTCTCTCATACATTGGACATATTGTCAGGAGGGACCAGTCGCTGGAGAAGGATATCATGTTTGGTAAGGTGGAGGGACAGAGAAAGAGAGGAAGACCCCCAACGAGATGGACTGGCCAAGTGGCAGCCTCGATGGACTCAAGCATGGGAACAGTACGAGAGGTTGGCCCAGGATCGGGCAGTGTTTCATTCTGCAGTACATAAGGTCACTATGAGTCGGTACTGACTCAATGGCACTTAACAACAACAACAATCTGGGATATTCTAATGTGATCCCTTTCAGAGCAGCCAGGCACCATCTAGATCTTCTGATCTCAGAGTCGTGGTGACAAATGTTCACATGTTCTGTTGAGTCCCAGCATCCTCAATTTTCATCACTCTTCTTTCTTCCACCCAAGGAGAGATCAGTATTTGCACCTTAGATGGCCACTCACGAGCTTTTAAGATCCCACTCACCAAAGCAGGATGTAGACCACTGTCTTTGTAGACCATGTTATGCCAACTGACCCTGGCGTCCCCTGAGACTATGGTTCTGAGTCCCCAGGCCCAGAAACTCACTGCCTTAAGACGTCTGGTAATGTCTAAGAAATTCTCACTATTTTGCCCCCTGTAAGCTCCACCACATAGTCCTGGTGTGGTGCTGTAGGTTAATGTGCTAGATTGCAAAGTTGGTTTGAACCACAAAGTCAGTGGTCCAAGCTCAACAGCTGCTCCTCAGAAACCTTACACTATGGTTGCTATGGGTGGGAAATAACTCTAGGGCACTTAACAACAACAACAATGCTCCACTACATTCCTACGTGGGTCTGCAGCAAAATTACAAATGCTGCTGTTGTTAGTAAGTGCCATTGAGTCAATTCCGACCCATAACGACCCAGTACAGGATTTCCGAAGAGCAGCTGGTGAGCTTGAACCACCAACCCTGCAATTCCAACGGCTTTGTAGTCTGGCGCATTAACCCACAGAGCCACACCAGGACTCCAAAAGGTAAAAATATCCTCTGACAAAGCCTTATATATTTGTGGGTGTCCTCGATGGTAATGGGCTTTTTGGTTTTGTGATTACATTAAGTTCATGCTGATAATGCAGGATGAACTCCCCCCACCATATGGTCTTTCTTTCAAGAAGTTATCTTCTGTTCCTCTAGCCATTCTAGGTTGGTCTGCATGTCTGTTCAACCGGGAATGTCCCACTTCGGAAGGGTCTGGGTAGGATTCCACCTAAGGCTCCATACTCCACAAAGACTTAACAAGAAACCTGTTTCCCTGGGCACATTCTAGTTCCCTTTTAGATAATTCATTCAGTTATAGGCTGAAGATGGACTTACAAGCTTTCTGTAATCATATTTCCCAATATTCCTTTCTATCCCACTTAAATGTCTGTTATTACAATAGTAACCAGGGGAAAACAATAATCTCAAAACAGCCAAGCACCTTAACATTATTATTTCCCCTCCTTTAGCCATTCAGACTACGTCTCGATCCTTTATCAGAGAGCCCAGTTGTTTCAAGGCTGTGCATACGTCACAATCTACCTCCATCCCATTCTGTCCATGCACACAGCTCCCTACGTCTTCCCCTATCGTCCCGGTTCATCTTCGCTCCTCCCACTTCTGGTGCATTGCCCTTCCCTTCGCACTAATTGTCCCACCTGTCACCTGAGTTTTCATGAGTCTACTCCCCCTAACCTGTGAGTTACTGTTCCCTCTCTCCCAACCCTGGTAACCAACAAAGAATTCATCTTTTAGTATGCATGAACTTATTTTTGAGTCATCTGATTAGCAACCTTAATTCCACCTGCAACTCTAATGCACCTTTGCCACGTGCCCTAATATTCACAGGTTCCAGAGACTGTTGTTTGTTGTTGTTAAGTGTCATAGGGTCAGTTCTGACTCATAGCGACCCTGTATAGGGTTTCCGAGGAGCAGCAGGTGAGCTTGAACTGCCAACCTTTCAGTCTAAGCCAACCTTACAGTCCAGCACATTAACCACAGCGCCACACCAGACACCGTTCACAGGTTCCAGAGACTAGGACGTGAGTATCTGGAGGTGTTGAGGGCAGCCGTCTGCCTACCAAAGCGGTGCAAGTGAATCACACTCTAAATGTCACCCAACAAAAGCACGTATCCAGTCCTTCCTCTCCAGACTCATGTTCCCTAAAGCCTGTTCTAGAGAGGGTGTAGTACTCACAGCTGAAGCTAATCAGGGTTGACCCAGGGCAAAATTAGGAAGTTGGCTTCCAGGTCCCTGAGTTTCCCTTTATAAGAAGTCTGTTTTAAATAGGTTGTGTGGGGAAGTCGGAGGTGGTCCTGGTAAATCAAGTCTACATAGCAATGGTTTCACAACCAGTGTTGGCTAAGTCCTTTCTGACTCACAGCAACCCCACGTGTGTCAGAGCAGTGCTGTGCTGCATGATGTTTTCAATACAGGCAGACCTTGGAGATAGAGTCAGTGTCGAAATTAATCAAGTCACATGCATTTTCTGGTTTCCCAGTGCACTGAAAATTATGTTTACACCATGCTGTCTATAAAATGGACAACAGCCTTCTGAACAAGTCTGAAATATTGCAAGAATGGCACAAAGACATGAAGTAAGCACAAGCTGGTGGATAAATGGCACTGGTAAGAAATGCTCCACGCAGATTTGCCACAAACCTTCCATTTGTTAAAAACCACAGCGTCTGTGAAGCACAACAAAGGAAAGCAGTAGAAAACAAAGTGCGCTGGCAGTTGATTTTTCTGAGGCGGCTCTGGGTATCTAAAACCTCTACTATCTGTTAGCACCCAAGCAACATTAACCATGTGAACCTCTAGGGCAGAAGCACATAAGGCCCTGGGCTGACAAGGGCCACGATACTGAGAGACATGGGAAGGCTTAGTAGGGTAGCAGCGGGGTGGGCAGAGACATCCATTTTCCCCAGCAGCAGAACATCAGGCTTCGGTGAGCAGCTGAGGGAGCGAACTTTTCAGCTCCAGAGAGCTTCTTCAACAAGCTACCTAACCTCTGACTGGCAGAGCAGTGAATTTAAGAGCCCAGGTTCTTTTATTTATTTAATTTGAAAACTGAGCATCTTCCCTGCACCTGTCCGACAGGGTTATTGTGAGAAGTGCTTAAAATCATGTAGAGACTCACGGAATAGAAGGGACTCCGTGCATGTACATCCTCTTCTCTCAGCCTAGCATACCATCTCCCTCCAAAGTCCCCACCCTCTTCTCCCGGACTCCCTGTTCCTGATTCTATCAGCCTTTCTTCCCTGTCCTTCCACTGGGCTGTCAACTAGCCAGTCAGCCTCTACATCAAACGGAAAGGTGGCCCCAACTACCAGGGGGAGAAGACAGGTAAAAAGGACCCTGGGCTTCCTGCTATGGAATGCAATCCATGTTTTAGAGATAACACAGGGAAGGGGACAAAGTATTAAACTGACATCAGGGGGAACTGCCAACATTGACAACAGATATGGAATCTCTTTATATATATATATTTGTTGTTGTTAAGTGCCGTTGAGTCGGTTCTGACCCATAGCGACCCTAAACAGGGTTTCTGACGCTGTAAATCTTTAGGGGAGCAGAAAGCCTCATCTTTCTCCCGCGGAGCAGCTGGTAGTTTCGAACTGCTGACCTTGCAGTGCGCAGCCCAATTCGTAACCACTACGCTACCAGA
>NW_006408596.1:3076717-3113600 GCF_000296735.1 Chrysochloris asiatica
GGTAGTTTCGAACTGCTGACCTTGCAGTGCGCAGCCCAATTCGTAACCACTACGCTACCAGAGCTCATATATATATATATATATATATATGTATGTATGTATGTATATGTATATATATATAGAGAGAGAGAGAGAGAGAGAAATATGTCTATATCTATCTATCTATATCCTGGTTGACATTTTAATCACTACCCTTACTAACTACTCTATAATCATCTGTTATCTGTCCCCTGTTCCAAGTTTGTGTGTTCCTCAGAGACAAAGACTGTTTCATCTCCATAGCCACTCCCCACCTCAGTGCACATTATCCATCAAGTTATGCCTCAGAGATTTGTAGATTTGGTTCCAGACCACCACAATTAAGCTACTATCACAATAAAGCCAGTCACAGAATTTGGTTTCCCAATGAATACACAATTATGTTGACACTAGACAGTAGTCTATGAAGTATGCAAGAGAATGAAGAAAAAGTTTGAAATCGTGTGAGAATGACCAAAATGGGACACAGAGACAGGAAGAAAGCACAGGCTATTTGGAAAAAAAAATGGCACCGGTAGACTTGCTCAACATCAGGTTGCAACAAACGTTCAATTTGTAAAAAATGCTTCGTCTGAGAAGTGCAATAAAAAGAGGTTGTGCTGTAAAAGGGCTAAAGATTCAAAGATTAAAGACTGAAAGAAAAAAAAAAAAGCACAAGAAAAACTGCCCTCAGGGATTTGTGTGGATGCTCTACCTTGACACCTAGTCAGCATTGCCTGCCATTCAGATTCCTCGAACCCTTCCGGCCTTGCTAGTCCTCAGCACAGGTTCCCACCTCGGGCCACCGACAGGACTGCTATACAGAGCTACATCTTGAAAACTTCTCCACCAAGGCTATCTTACAGGTCCTAGTAAAAAAGTCTCCTCAAATGGCAACTGAAGCAAAAACCCACTTTCCAGAAAGCTACTGCCTATTTCTAAATATATACAAAGATGTGCCCTCAGACACTCCCAACCAAGGCATCCTTGAGAAGTTATTACAAAGGAAGCGAACCACAAAGAGCTCTACACTAGCTGTGTTCTTTATCTGTGTGGGTGGTTTACATGTGTGACATCCTTTAAGATGTGAAGAGGGTGCACACCATGAACTATGTTTTCCAGCACACAGCGCCATTGTGGAGGTGCAACAAGCATGCGGGCCCAGCCCAAAATGCTTCTATTTAGGAGTTCTCAAGCAGGCACACTTTCAGATGAAAGGCACACCAAAAGACCCCAGTCAATTAAATGTCAGCTGAATTAAGGGTGTAGAACTGAAATTCTCTCAAAACCAACTTGCTGTATTTAGCCCATTAAATCTCTTGCTATTGTTAATACCATCAAGCAGGTTCTGACTCATAAAAATCCTATACACACAAAAAACACACAACACAACCCAGTGCTGGGCCACTCTCACAACCGTGGTTACGTTGGAGCCGCCGCCGCTGCCACTGTCAGTCCGTCTCTTTTTCTTCTCTTTGAATTTACCAAGAATCATGTTCTTCTCCATGGATGGGTCCCTCCTGCACACGTGCTGGGCACTACTC
This sequence comes from Chrysochloris asiatica, assembly GCF_000296735.1. NCBI lineage: Eukaryota > Metazoa > Chordata > Mammalia > Afrosoricida > Chrysochloridae > Chrysochloris > Chrysochloris asiatica. The sequence goes on from NW_006408596.1 coordinate 3,078,280, forward strand.
ACATTCACAAGGAGCCCTGGTGATGCAATGGTTAAGCGCATGGCTGCTACCCAAAAGAGTGACTCTGTGGGAGAACAATCTGGCAATCTGCTCCCTTGAAGATGACAGCCTAGGAGACCTCAGAGACAGTTCTACACTGTCCTAGAGGGTCACTCTGAGCTGGAATCAACTTGGCAACACACAGCAATAGTCACATCTGAAAGGAGTCCTGGTGACACAAATGGTTAAGCGAAAGGTTGAAGATTCAAACCCACTCAGGAAAAGGACTTCTTCACTATAGCCAGGAAAACCCTGTGGGCAAATTTCTAAAAGAAACTGAAAATCTCGTGGGACATTTCTACCGTGTCACATGGGATCACTGGGTTGCAATGGACGCCAGAGGATAGAGTAGAACCTCCTCATTTTACAGGGGCAGACAGGAAGGCCCAGAAAAGTTAAGTCACGGGTGTTTTTTGCCTGTCATCTACCCCAACGTTTTGCTTCGGGGAAAGGCAACTTCTTCATCTTCACAACAGTGCCATTTGAATCTCTTCTACAGAGAGCCCCCAGACACAGATTCCTGGGCACACTGACATGCCCTAGCACCCCCACCCAAAGTGGGTCCCACTCAAAGATCCTTCAGGAGTTGAAGACTGCACCTTCTCAGGAGCACAGACTAGTGAACTTCATGGGATAGGATGGGAAAAAATGACCACAACTTCCCCCATACTTAGTTCCTCCCCATAAAGCTGTTGAACCTCATCTGGAAATAGCTGGGAGGTAGCGGTAGCAGCAGTTGACAAGAAACCAAAGCAAAAAAAGCACAGAGTGTACCAGGGGGAGTTAGGCAGCTAAAGTGCTGTGGCCCAAGGACAGACAGGAAGTAGAAGTTAGAGAGAACCTAGGCTACAAACGTGGAGGCGGAGACCCAGCTGGCCTTTCTCTTAACCCAATGAGGAGAAAAGCCTGGACACTCAAACGGGAAGGCTCAAAGTCATGGAGGTTAGGCCACCTCTGAATTCTACAGCTGAGGTTCCCAAACACACTTCTCTGCTTGCTCATCTTTCTGTGCCAGACAACTGGTTCTGAGTTATTCCTGTCAATCTGGACCAAAGCACCACACTGCCAACTATACTCAGGGACCTGCCAGGCCCGCCAGCCTCACAAAGACAACAGCATCTGCAGGAGAAATGACCAGGCAGTACCCACTGGCCCCAGAAATAACAGCACCGATGCCTGGAGAGGCAAGGTAAGCCTCTTATAACAAACTAATGGAGCATTTTGCAATCCAGAAAGCTCTATGAGCAGTGGCCAGCTGCCAAAATATTTCTTAAAGAAATGGGAAAACAAAAGAGCCATTAGTATAATTCTTCGGTGTTATTTAATAGTAGGCCTTGAGATGATCCAAATGGAAGGAAAAGGGAAGACAGGTTTATTTTTCCTTTAGCAGAGCTTAGAGGAGGCCTTTCTCTTCCAGGCCTCTTGTGAATCAATCATCCATTCTCTCTGTACACCAGAAATTTGTATAAAAATAAAGACCAGGATTCTATTCTCTTTAATAAAACACAGTTCTGGCTGTCACCTCTCAGAGGGCAGAGTATGCTATAATCTGGCTGGGTTTGATTTTCAGGCCGAGTAAGCAGGGCAACAGGAACTCTGGTGGCACAGTGGTTATGTGCTTGGATGCTAACTGAAAGGTCAGTGGTTCAAACCCACCAGCCACTCCAGAGGAGAAAGAGGAGGCCTTCAGCTTCATAAAGATGACAATCTTGGAACTGTGTGGGGCAGCTCTACTGTCCTCCAGAGGCACTGTGAGTAGTAATCGACCTGACACACACAGTGGGTTTGTTTTTTGTTGTTACTGTTTTTAATCAAGGGGGTGCAAAGCTACCACCTCAATATCGTTTGTTCTCACTAAAATCCAGAGCATCCTCCCTCAGTGCCAGCTCAAACTGGCAAGACCAGAGAACCAGAGTGGATCCAGCACCTGACCAGCATGCCATGAAAAGGGTGGGAGGCTGAACTCTGGGTAATAAGCCACAGCCATGTGACAAACAAATTGTCAGAGAGGGAAACCTCCCAGAAAGGAAATGAAGGGTGGGGGGAAGGGGCAGTGCATTTCAGGAACATAACAAAAGAACAAGTTGTCAAATCAGTTATTCCAGAGGGGAAAATGCCCTCCAGAGCCAAGTATCTAGTGTAATGCCGGATGTTTCACTTGGACATATGTGGGGCTTACAGCACTCCCCAGGAAATTGTAAAGGGAAGAGGGCGATCCCACTCTTCTGGAATCTCCCAGGAAACGGTGCCTGTGGTGGGGCTGCCGGCAAAGCCCATTTGGCCACTCCAGGGAGACCCCCAGCAGCACTTGGGCAGGCTGCTCACACCAAACTGCGGTGGCAGCTGCTGCCCAGGAGGCAAAGGTGCCCAACAGAAAGTTACCGGGATCAAGGGCCGCATGGACACCCAGGGCTTAGGTGGGGAGAGGAGGAACCCATTTTAGCCCTGGAGGGCCAGACGTTTTTTGGGTGACTTCCAGAAAAGAGACTGCAGCCGCAGCTGATCCACCCACATCATCCACATTTACTGTTTCACGGTCACTGGGGACCCTTCCAACCCGCCAGGAAGGCAGACTATAGCTCCAGAAGGCTTCGGAGGAAGCCCCCAGGACCCCCACCCAAGCCGGGGAAGCCCCGCACACACACACCACTAGGAAATGGGGCAGAGGGGGGCAGTCAGGAAAGCAGCCAACGGTGCTCAGAAAGGAAGGATGTGCCCATCTACCGGAAGAAGCAGTCCCCCATGTCAGCCCCATGTGGCAGACGCGCTGTCATCCCCGTAGTACAAAGGAGGAGACGTGGGCTTCCAAACGTTGCACCTCCGTGAAACAGCAGCGGGCCAAGACTTCACTCCCATTTGACAGGTGGTGGAGCCCCCTCCCTGACATTACTGGGGACCCACAGAGCGTTTGGGGGAAGGGTTGGCAGGCCTGTCTCCACCCCTTTCTACTTCCCAAATCCGTGGCCCCGGGGGCAGGGGATGCCCGAATGGGAACCGAGGAGCCGGAAAGACCCCACAAGCTCGGCTGGCAGGGGAGAGGGGACTGGAGCCAAGGCGCCCACGCGACGCCCGGGGGTCCCTAGCGGCCCGGGCTCCTAGCCGTTTGGTCCTGGCACGGTGTGGCCGGCCGGGGTCGCAGGCCCTACCTGTAGGCCAGGGTCATGCACTCGAAGAGCTTGGTGAGTGAGGCGTCGATGGACAGGTGGCAGGAGCTGGTCTTGCCGAAGCTGTAGGTCTGGCACGTCTGCTTGTTGACCGTGTCGAAATCGTAACCTTTCTTGGGCGGGTGCTCGCGATGCGGCGACGACACCATGAAGTGGCCGCTGTGGATGATCTGCTGGCGGCGCGGAGGCTCGTCGCGGCCGGGTCCGGCCCGGGGCGGCGGCGGGGCGGCGCTCGCGTGGGCCCGGGCCACGGTGGCCGCCCCTGAGGCTGGCAGCAAGGACGGCTCGTCTGTATCCGAGTCGTCATCGTCCTCGGGAACTTGGGACTTGGGCAACACCGGGCGACCCCGGCCGCGCAGCCGGCGAGGGGAGCACGTGAAAACGTCGGCGGCCATGAGGGGGGCGCGGCCGGGGGCATCCCCCGTACTCGGGGCGACGCGCCAAAAGAGGTTGAGGGGAGCCGGCCCGGGCCGCGCGCCGACTGTTTGCTGGCTCCGCGGCGGGGGAGGGTCGGGCCCACGGGCGCCTCGGCGCCGGCCCCAGCGTGACGTCACGGCGCGCCTCGACCAATCGGCTGCCGGAGTTAGCCTCTTAAAGGCGCAAGAGATCCTTTCCAGAGCTAGGCAGACAAAAAAAAAAAAAAAAAAGGATCTGAAATCCACGCCTCTCAGTCTCCGCCCTCACCACCCTTTCTCCGCGCTGCCAGGGTGGCGGGGGAACACGGTGACCAGAGCTTCCCTTCCGAGCAGTGTCGGCCGGTTGACCCCAGCTCGGGCACACCCCATCTCGCGCCCCCAAGGGAATCACCCTGCGGCCCTGCTGCAGACCCGCGGGCGCTCCACGTGGTGGATGAGGGTGGGGTTCCTTCTCCTCCCAGACCTACTTCTGGCTGCAGGGCCTGGAACTTCCCTCGTTTTTCTAAACTCTGTTGTTCTTGCCCCCATTTCTCTGATGAGAAGACTGAGTCACAGAATGGTAAGGGGATGTGTCCATCATATCCGCCTAGGTGACAACGGTCTCTGCCAAGTTAGAACATTTTCTGATTTCTCACCCAGCTGCCTACATCCAAGATCCCAACTCTTTTAGCTACAGCTCAAAATACTGTCATGAGTATGGTCAAAATCTTAAGTTTAGCAGACGAACCAGCTCCTAAACAATTTCACTAGGGGAAATTCTCTTCACTGTCAAATGAGCAACAATTGTCTGTTTGCGTCAGAGACTTGTGACAAATGAAGACAGTGGTTTAGGGTTCCTGACACACAGAATTGCATGGTAAATGTGCACGAGGCAGAAGGAACTGAGTTAGTGAATGAGGCAACTATATTAGTTGTTCCCGGGTGCTATCGAATCCATTTATAACACATAGTGACCCGGGTGACAGTAGAACGGCCCCAGAAGGTTTTCTTGACTGTCATATTCACAAAAGCAGGTTTCTGGGTCTTTCTTATAAGGAGATTCTGGGTGGGTATGAACCGCTGGGCTAGGGGATAAAGACCCAGATTCAAACATGTTCTAGAAAGACCCTTTTACTAAGCCTTAAACAGGAGAAACACACATAATCATCCAGATAAACATGCACATAGTGGTGAGATCTATGGACTCCAGAGACTCACAGCCATGGTTTTCGTTCTGTATAATCGAGGACCAAGGAAATCATCACAAGATCGTGATTTAGTGGTAGGAGAATTCATCACTGTCGCACTCGGGACTACGGAGTGGGGAAAGGACCATGATTCACTAAGTACACAACTGCAAGTTATCAAGGTTACAGGACTGGTTCTGGGATTTTGATGACCTAGGGATCCGACTCGATGGCACTTAACAACAACAACAGGGATCATGATTATGCAGCCCTGAGTCATAGCCCCCAGGACCCCAGCTTTAGACTTCAATGAGATAACATGCTTCTGACGCTACTTTCAGTAAATGCCCAGACTGGGTCCCTAGTTCGTTGTGTGAGAACTTTCTGCATACTAGTTAGTCTTCTTCCAATCACATGCTTCCTGAGGACACAGTGTGCCTCCTTGGGCTTGCCCTGGACTTGGTCTGCCACTGTTGTCAAATAGATCCCAACGCATAGTGACCCTTATAAGACACAGTAGAATGACTCCAAAGGGCGTCCGAAGCTATAAATCTTTACAAAGGCAGCCAGCCTCATCTTTCCCCTGCAGAGCAGCTGGTGGGTTTGACTGCGTTGCTGCTCAGCAAGCATTGGGGAAGTAATGAAAAACGAAAATGGCATCTAAACTTGATGTCAAGACTCAAAATGGAGCTAAGGCTCCCACTGTAGTTCTGAACCTTCCACAAACCAAGTGCTTTGGAATTTAAGTTCAAATGCACTGCTTAGCAGCCTAGTGATTCACCATTGCTCCATCAGACCAGAGGCACCCAGAAATTGCTAATTCCAGTTGCGGTAGATTCATGACGACAAATCACGTGTGTTAGAGTAGAGCTGTGCTGCACAGGGTTTTCAGTGGCTGATTTTTTAAAAAGTAGATTACCAAGGCTTTCTTCCAATGAACCTCTGATGAACTCAACCTTTCTGTAAATAGCTGTGCATGTTAATTATTTGCACCACCCAAAAAAAACAAAAAACAAAAAACCATTCCAACTCACAGCAACCCCCCATAGGCTGTAAATCTTTACTGGAGCAGAAAGCCTCATCTTTCTCCCACAGAACTGCTGGTAGTTTCGAACTGCAGACCATGAGGTTCGCAGCCTGATTCGTACGTAACCACTACGCCACCAGAGCAGCGTTTATCCTACAGTGACACGAGAGCTCTTTTTGTACCACCCAAGGACTGGTGCAGCGCTGTGGGTTAATGCACTACAAGGTCGGCGGTTCAAGCTCACCAGCCACTCCTCGGAAATCCTTTACAGGGTTGCTATGAGTCAGTACCAACTCGACTGCCCTTAACAAAAAAACAACAGGGATTTTGGAAATTGTCAGCACTTAACCATTTTTTATCTGTGTTGTTTATTAAGCGCCCTGGAGTCGGTTCCTACTCATAGCAACCATAGTAGGCCTGTACACAGTTTTCCAAGGAGCAACTGGTAGGTTTGAACCATCAACCTTGGAGTTAGCAGCCCAGTCATTATTCTACATTGCCACATCAGGAATCCACACTGACCTATGTTGCTGTTATTGTTAAGTGCCATTGAAGTTGGTTCCAACTCATAGCAACACTGTATAGGGTTTCCAAGGAGCAGCAGGTGAGTTGGAACCACCAACCGTGCAGTTCAAATAGACCTTGTGGTCCAGTGCTTATCCTACCATGCCACCCCAGGACATTTCATACGGTTCAATCTACAGGTTGACACTCAGGGAAGCTGTCCAAGTCTCAGGGGTTCCAAACCAGCCTGGTTAGGAGGGGGGCTACCAGAAAGGCAAACAGCACCCACCAAAGTCTCAGCACAGCCTGAGTGAATCATCCACAGCTGGTCTGGAGTTTGGAGCAGTTTTACTTCCAGATTTGGCTCTGGGTTGAGTACCAGCCCCACCCTCATCTGATAAAGGACCTCTTGAAGGGGCAGTGCCTGGTTACCTGTAAACAAGTAAGCATGGGTTTACGGGTGCTTACCTGGTGTGGTGCTGTGAGTTAATGCACCAGACTGCAAAACCATTTGAACTGCAAGGTCGGTGGTTCAAACTCACCAGCTGCTCCTTGGAAACCCTATACAGAGTCGCTATGGGTCGGAATTGACTTGATGGCATTTAACAACAACAACAACCTACTAATCTGTAGTGGATAATTTCACATTTTCACCACATCAAAGATTCTACTTGTAGATACAGCTGGAGTCTACCTCTTTCCCAACCCCCCTCCCCCCCAGCACCTTCCTACAAGATCAAGGCCTTTTTTCACATTTACAATCCCTGATGAGACCAGAGACCTAGTCAGCAAGGTAAGCACCGGCTTGTGTTTACTTACTAATATGTAGTGGACAGTTTTACATGTTTTTCACCACAAACGACGTGGAGAAACCCATGTGAAAGTGTTTATTACAGACTAGTAGTAAGCAAGCATAAACCTATGATTGGGTAATCTGTCCCTGGTGGGACATTTAGGACGAGGCACCAAGCTCACAACAGCTGGAGGAGAAGAAGAGAGACTGAGAGGTCATTTTCAGGGAAGTGGGAAACACTTGCTGAGCCTCTAGGCTGAGGGTCCCCTCTCCTCCATCTTCACCCATGAGTTGTTGTTGTTAGGTGCCTTCAAGTCTGTTCCAACACCTAACAATGCTATGGATAACAGAATGAAACACTGCGCAGTCCTGAGCTGTCCTCACAATTGTTGCTAAGTTTGAGCCCACTGTTGCAGCCAATGTGTCTATCCATCTTGTTGGAGGTGTCTTCATTTTGCTGATTCTGTACTTTATCAAGCATGATGTTTTTCTCCAGGGATGGGTCCCTCTTGTTGACAAAGTTAGTGAGATGAAGTCTCATCATCCTTGCTTCCAAGGAACATTCTGGCTGTATCTCCTGAGTTGTTGTTGTTGTTGTTAAGTGCCATCGAGTCGGGTCCGACCCATAGCGACCCTGTACAGGGTTTCCAAGGGTGTAAATCCTTACGGGAGTAGAAAGCCTCATCTTTCTCCCGCGGAGCGGCTGGTAGTTTCGAACCGCTGACCTTAAGGTTCACAGCCCGATTCGTAACCACTACGCTACCAGAGCTCCTTAGTAGTGGGCAGCAATAGCAAGTGTCCAGATGGTGGACAGGCAGGCTAGTACCCCTGTAGCTAACCACTCCAGTAAAGACAAGGAGCTCCCAGACCCAGAAGAGAAGACACAACCTCATAGGATAGCCATCTCCTCTCCCCAAATCACAAGAAATACTCCTTTGTAATCAAATCAGCAATCAGGCAAAATAGGAATTCCCAAACACAAAGGATTACAGAGCCAAAGTCAGCGATGAACGCAAGCCAACAAATAGCCTGTCAGAAAGCCAACAAAAACCAAATGGGTTGCTGCAAGTTATTTGGACTCATGGCAACCCTGATATTGCAGATTAGAACTGTGCTCCTTAGAGTTTTCAAAGCTGTCACCTTTTGGAAGCAGATCACCAGGATCTGCTGGTGCCTCTGGGTAGTTCAGATTGACAATAAAGAACCTTCTAGAATCGACTCGACGGCACTTCACAACAAGAAGTTTTTATAAGAAAGCTACCTAAGTAGGAGAATGAAGGAGTCCCCGGGTTATGCAAAAGGTCTTAAATTGCTAACCAAAAAGTTGGAGGTTCAAGTCCACTCAGAAGTGCTTCAGAAAAAAGATCTGGCAACCTACTTTAGAAAAAGCAGCCTTTCAAAACCCTATGGAACACAGTTCTACTTTGACACACATGGAGTTACTAACAGGAGACTTAACAAATTTAGTGGAGGTGGAGGTTATCAAAACAAGCAGATGACTTTAAAAATAATCAACAGTACTAAATGCCACTGAACTGTATTCTATAAAAAGGTTAACTTCTCTCAATTTAAAAAAAAAAAGAGTAAGGCAATTGTTACCGCACCCATTAATCTGTTCTGTAAAATCAGCAAATAGAGATCCTTGTAAATAAATGTTGTTGCCATTCATACTGGCCTTACGGACCAGCACGTTATTCTGCAGATCCACACCAGGACCCCAGTACTAACCAGGCCGGACCCTTCTTAGCTTCTGAGATCAGACAAGATGGGGTACATACAGGGTGGGATGGCCATAGGCAAATTAGTATGAAACTGCAATTTAACATTTCTGAAAAGCTGAGTGGAGTAACAATACATCTTCAAAAACCCTATTTCTAAATAAAATTATGCTCAGAGGTACAAAGGATTGCAGCTTCAGTGTACTTTTTTTGTTTGTGGAAGGGGAGGAGACAGTTCAGTCCTGAACAGGGTGGTCTGCTAAGACTGGGCAGGATTGGGGTGGGCCTGAAGGTCTCACTAGCACATAAACAGCCCAAGTCTGTTTTAAATCCCCCACTGTCTACAGTGCCCCGATCCTGCAACTTCTTTGGACTCCGGGGAGAACAGACTTGCTTCTCCTTGGTGCCTCCCAGCCCTTGAGTCGAATTTTCCTCCATGTTGCAAAGCTCATTCCTATCCCTCCCCCATCAGCTTTCCGCTTTTATCTGCTCATATTATGGTTTGGGGCTACAGGGGTGGCCTTATTTCACTAAATGTAGATTTTTCTGCTTCTGTTTCTTGTTCTCTTGTGCTTTGGGGATAATTCTGGAAAATAAAAAGTGAAAAAATTGCCTTTACCATAGTAAAAACCAGCATCTAGATAGGCCGTTTAATATGACTAGTTTGCTATGTCCATTTCCTAACCAATTACCCTAAAGTGAATTCTGATTCATAGCAACCTCATGTGTTTCAGAGCAGAACTGTCCTCCATAAGGCTTTCATGGCTGTAACCCTTCAGAAACAAATCACCAGGCCTTTCTTCCTAGGTGCTTCTGCCTGGGTTCTGACACAATTCTTTGAGCAAGTAGCCCACTGTTGAACCGTTTGATCCATCCAGGGATCCCTATTCATTTCCTAGGATTGCTATGGTAAATAACCACAGACTTGTTGTTAGGTGTGGTCGAGTCGGTTCCAGTTCTGAGCAGTCCTCAATAACAGAATGAAGAATTGTTCGGCCCTGCACCACACTCACAATGGTTGTTATGTTGAGGCCCATTGCTGCTGCCACTGTGCCAATCCATCTTGTTGGGGCATCTTCCTCTTTTTCGCTGACCCTCCACTTTAACAAGCACGATGTCCTTCTTCAGGAACTGGTCCCTGCTGACTATATGTGAAGTATGAGAAATGAAGTCTCGTCATCCAAGTTTCTGAGGAGCATTTTGGCTGTACTTTGTCCAACACATTTGTTCATTCTCCTGGCACTCCATGGTACTTTCAATATTCTTCTCCAACACTATAACACAAATGCATCAATTCTTCTAGTCTTCCTTATTCATTGTCTAATTTCCACATGCATCTGAGGCTATTGAAAATACCAGGGCTCGGATCAGACACACCTTAGTCCTCAAACCGTTATCTTTGCTTAAAACAACAGAAATTGATTCTCTCAGTTCCGGAGGTTAGAAGTCTTTACAGAAGAAGGCCTGGTGGCACAGTGGTTAAGCGTTCCACTGTGAGTCAGTGGTTCAAACCCGCTAGCTACTACACAGGAGAAAGATGTTGTAGTCTGCTTTGATAAGTTTGATAATGATTGTAGCCTAATTTTTACATAAGCTGACAGTCACATCTTTCTTCAACAGAGTGTCTGCTAGGTTCAAACCAGCAACTGTTCCATTAGCAGCCAAGCGCTTACCCACTGTGCCACCAGAACTTTTTAACATAAAGTTCATTTTAGTGCCTAGTGTGAGGAGTTTTGGCAAACACATATAGTTGTGTAATGCCGCCAAAACCAAAAAAATGAAACAGTTCCAAAACCCCTTTAGGATCCTCTCCCCCTTGTCCTTCCCTCTCCTGGTAACTATGTATCTATTACTTGTCCTTTTTTGTTGTCTTTTCCAGAATATCATATAGCTGGAACAGTAGACAGCCTTGAGTCTCTCTCTCTCATCTGTAGAGCACCCCTGAGCTTCTTGCGTGTTGCTGTACGGACACACACATTCCCTTTTATTTCTAAATCTGTTTCATTGTATGAAGGCACCATAGCTTGTTTACCCATTACCAGACATTAAAGTTTCCAGTTATTGGTGATTATGAAGAAGGCCACTGAAAACGTTCACGTACTAGCTTTTATGTGAACATATTTGTGTGCGTGTGAACACATACTGTAACTACTTCTTTATTTTTGTGGTTAAACATTTTTATTTATCTTGGATAACTATCTAGAAGTGAGATTGCTGGGTTGTATGGCGTCCTGGGGTGGTGCTGTGTGTTAATGCGCTGGACTGCAAAGTCAGTTTGAACACAAGGTCTGTGGTTCAAGCTCACCAGCCGCTCCTCGGAAACCCTATACAGGGTTGCTATGACAGCTCTTAACAGCAACAACAACATGGTAAGTTTATGTGTTACTTTATAAGAACATGCCAAACTGTTTTCCAAAGTGACTACTACCATGCAGAATTTGAGAGTTCCAGTTGCTCCAAATCCTTGCCAACATTTGGTGTGCACTGTCTCTTTAGCAATTCTAATGGGGGTGAAATGGTATCTCATTATGGTTTTAATTTGCATTTTCCAAATGGACTAAAATATAATAACAATTGTGAGAGTGACCCAGGATTGGACAGTGTTTTCTGTTTTACCCAGGGTCACTATAATCGGAAATGATCCAATGGTACATGGTGGTGGTTGTGTGTCACGAAGTCACTTCTGATTCATAACAACCCTGCATAGGGTTTCTGAGGCTGTAAACTCTTTACTGGAGCAGAAAGTCTCATCTTTCTCCCATGGAGCGACTGGTAGATTCGAACCGCTGACCTTGAGGTTAGCCACCCAGCTCATAATCCACTACGTTGTTACCAGGGTTCCTTCCAATGGCACATTAACTACAACAATAACTAATTATGCTCAGTATCTTTTACAGAAATTTCCTCAAGTATTTTCTAGAAATTTTAAAGAGTTTTAAGTTTTACATTTATCTTTCTGGTCCATTTGGAGTAAATTTTGCTATTAGGTGCAAAATATAGGTTGGGGTTCTTTTTTTTTTTTTTTTCATTGTACAAGGACATTCAATCATTCTAGTACCATCTGTTGAATATTCACAATTATTATTAACATCATATTCTGGTTGTTTTTGAGGTCAAGGAACCAGCAAGAGGGGGTCCTGGCCTCACATACGTCCCTCAACCCTAACAGCAAGGACCAATTACAGTTCTTTGGCTGCAGAAGAATTTGTTTCAGGTTGCTTCGCCTCCTCTCTCTCTTCCTGAAATCCTCTGCATTGAACAAACCATAAAAGTGCAGGGGTTGCCTAGCGGTCTGGCAACGTCCCTTTGAAAATAAACATGTGCAGCAACTGAAAGGCGGTGGCCACCTCTGGGGACTACTTGGAGAAACGGTTCAACTCCGGTGCATCCGCCACGCGGCAGGTCGGACAGGACAAAGCCAAACAGGATCCCCGGAGGCTTCCGATGTTGCCTCTGGCCAGCAAACCCGGAGGTCATGGTTAGGAGAGACCCCCTGGTGGAGCGCATCTAGGCAGGGAAATCCGGGCAGAGTTCTGTAGCCGCTTATAGAACTCTCCTCACAAAGCCTCAACCTTCTGATCCCACACAAGTCTGAAAGAGCATGGCAGGGTCCCCAAGTTTCATACACAGGGACATTGATGCACGCATGGGAAGGGAGTGTGGAGAGTTTTTAATAGCTTTATTGAGGAATAATGCGCCAGAATGCAAAGCCGTTTGAACTGCAAGGTCGGTGGTTCAAGCTCACCAGCCGCTCCTTGGAAACCCTATATAGGGTCACTATGGGTCGGGATCAACTCGATGGCACTTCACAATAACAACAACATTGAGGTATAGTGAGCATAGTGGCTCCATACGATAAGCACTAGACTGGGAACACAAGGTCCACAGTTCGAGTCCACCAGTCACTTCATGGGAGAAAGACGAGGCTTTCTGCTCCCGTGAAGATTTAAAGCCTACGAAACCCTATATAGGGTTGCTGTGGAACTGATTGCATGGCACCAACCAACAACAATTGAGGTATAAATTACTTACCATAAAAGTCACTTATGGTAAGGGTACAATTCAAAGAGTAAGTTTATACAGTTGTATAGTCAACCCTACAATTTCATTTTAGACTATTTCCATCACCCAAAACATTCCCTTGAACCTCTAAGCAGGCACTACCTGCTCCCAGCCCTAGGCAACCATAGATCTGTGTTGTGTCTCCAGTCTTGCTTTTTCTAGAAATGTCATGTAAATGGAATCCTATAGAATGAAGTCAGGATTTTGGATTTCAGGCCAAAATCAAACCGCGTCGCCAGTGAGCCATGAGTCAGTTCCTTTGAGGCTCAGTTTTCACTTCTCTAAAATGAGGCTACAAATTAGGACTAAAAACCTAAAATCAGACAATTGTCCAGGAGTCAACTCTGATCCGTGGTACCTCTAAGCGTGTCAGATCAAAACTGCTCTTTGGGGTTTACTTTTCTTTCTCACTATTACGGGGTTTGGAGTCTTGGTGTGGTGCTGTGTGATAAAACTCTAGACCATAAGGCTGATTTGAACTGCAAGGTCAGCAGTTCAAATTCACCAGCCGTTCCTAGGAAACAGCGTCACAATGTGGCAGAACTAACTCATCAGCACTCAGCAACAGCAACATTATGGGGTTAATTAGGGAACTGAACAGGGTGCGGCTCAGGATCAGAAACAACTCAGGATGCAGCACTTCTCCATTCAGGAAAGCCTCTTCTCTGCATATTGCAGACACGCCTCACTTTTGTCTTTGGCCTCTCAGTTGAGTGGCCCCTCAGCCTATGCCCTGCTCTGGGAAGTGTTTACAAAGCTCCTTAGCCAGTCTGTAAATGACCAAAGAGCACATTCTGCAAGTCAGCCTCCTGCCTGTAGGCCCTCAGCTTTACTGGGTCCATGGACAGGGAAGCCAGTAGCTGCTCTGTCTCCATCCACATCTCCACCTTTGCTACTACTACTTCTGTTGATGCTGCGTTACCAGGTAGACATGTGGCGCTCTGCTCACGGCTTTTCTTTCTTGGTGCTCCTGCGATATTCTCCATAGTGTTTTTGATAGTTGAGTTTTCAGAGGCCTGGCTTTTCTTCTGATTTACCTCTGGATGGATTTAAACTTCTAACCTTTTGGTTACCAGCAGAGCACGTTAATTGTATGCACCACTTGGAACATGGTTGTTGTTTGGTGTTATCAAGTCAGCTCTGACTCATAGTGACCCTGTGTACATAGGTCCATAAACAGAACTAAACACTGCTTGGTTCTCCGCCATCCGCACAATCATTGTTATGTTTGACTTCATTGTTTCAGCCATTGTCACCATCCATCTCATTAAGAGCCTTCCTGTTTTTCACTGACACTTGACCAAATGTGATAGATAGTTAGGGTTTGCGTCACCCTGGCTGAGCCTGCATTTTCAGTGATTTAATAGTCAAGAGGTAGCAATCTCCCATGATGAGATCTAACATAATCACCCTTCCATGGGATCTGATGTGATCAGCCTTGGTTTGATGTAATTATTCTGTGTGTTATAAATCCTTACCTCTATGATGTTAAAGGAGTCCTGCGTAGTGCTGTGGGTTAATATGCTGGACTGCAAAGTCAGTTTGAACCACAAGGTCGGTGGTTCAAGGTCACCAGCTGTTCCTTGGAAACCCTGTACAGGGTCGCTATGAGTCGGAACTAACTCAATGGTACTTAACAACAACAACAGTGTTATAGGAAACCTGGGAGTATAATTGATTATGAGCTGGGCTGTTAACTGCAAAGTCAGTAGTTCAAATCTATCAGTCATTCCACAAAAGAGAGATGAGGCTTTCTACTTAAAGATTTACAGCCTTGGAAACCTTATACAGGGGTCACTAGGGGTAGGAACCGACTTTGTGGTTTGTAACAACACCACAATGATGTTACTGAGGCCAGATGCAATCTACAGGATTAGGTTGGATCTTGAGTCAATCTCTTTTGAGACTTAAAGGAGATAAAACAAGCAAGCAGAGCTCAGAGGCACCTACTGCCACCCAAGACAGAAGAGCTGGCAGCGCAGTGTGTCCTTTGGACCTGGGGTCCCGGCACTGTGAAGCTCCTAGATCCAGGGAAGAGAGATCACCTCTTCCTTCTTTCATGTTGTCTTAGTCTGGAAGCTCCACTGAAACCTTGCCATCATGGGAGACCCTGCTGGAATATGAAATGTCACACATGTATGACAAACTGACCCCCTCATTTGGGGTCTTCCTCTTTTCACTGACCCTCCACCTTTCCAAACATGATATCCTTCTCCAGTGACTGGTCCCTCCTGATAATATGTCTGAAGTATGAGAGACGAAGTTTGGCCATCTTGGCCTCCAAGGAGCACTCTGGTTGCACTTCTTCCAGAACAGATCTATTGGTTCTTTTGGGAGCCCACGGCACCTTCAATATTCTCCTCCAACACCATAACTCAAAAGTATCAATTCTTCTATGGTCTTCTTTATTCACTGTCCAGCTTTCGCATGCATATGAGGTTATTGAAAATACCATGGCCTGGGTCAGGCGCACCTTAGTTCTCAAGCCGACATCTTTGCTCTTCAACACTTTAAAAAGGTCTTGTACAGCAGATTTGCCTAATGCAATACGTCGTTTGATTTCTTGACTGCTGCTTCCGTGAGTGTTGATAGTTGATGTAAAAAGAATGAAGTCTTTGACAACTTCAATATTTATCATCTCACCAGAACTCGTAGGACCTACTATACTTTTTTACAGATGAGGAAACTATGGCCCAGAGAAGTTAAGATACTTGCCTGAGACCACACAGCTGCTCAGGATTATAGGGCTGCCTCCAAGATCCAAAGTTGGTCCATGCTGTCCTGGTCCTGGTGTGGCGCTGTTGGCTAATGCGTCAGACTGCAAAGTCGTTTGAACTGCAAACTAGGTCTGTGGTTCAAGCTCACCTGCTGCTCCTTGGAAACCCTAGAAGGGTCGCAATGGGTCAGAATCAACTCTACGACACTTAACAACAACAATTCTCAGTTAATTTTCTCAGAGTTTTAAAAAATTTCACAATAGGGCTGGCTTCAGGATTGGCTGGGGCCAAACGCTTAAATGTTGACGTGAAGAGGCCCACACTGACAACTCTCGTGCCTTCCCTGTGTTGGCTTTCTTCTCAGGCAGATATCTCCCCAGAGATAGCAATTCTTTCCCAGCAGCCTCCAAGGCAATCCCAGGACTGACTCTCATGGGTTCACTTTGGGCCATGTGCCCATCCCTGACTCTATTGCCGGGACTAGGAAGAGGGACCGTGCTGATTGGGCAGGCCCTGCTTGCAAGGCCACTCCTAGGTGGGACACCAGTTCCATTGAAGGACAGATAGGGAGACCCCCAGTAGCACAAGCAATGACCCCCACTGGACAGGCAAAGACAGCCCATGTAAATTATGAGGGTTTGGAGGAAGACAGCCAATGGTTTCAGTGTGGCACTGTGGGCTAATGCATCACATTGCAAAGTCATTTAAACTGCAAGGTCGGTGGTTCAAGCTCACCAGCTACTTCTTGGAAACCCTATACAGCGGTGTCACATGGGTCGGAATCGACTCAATGGCACTTAACAACAACAACATCCAATGGTCCACCCGGGCCTGACAATATGGAGGGAAGTTAGACTTGACCTTTGGGCTCTGCAATCCCTCCTCAGCTGACCCCAGACCTCCATGACACTTGTTGGCACGGCACTTGGGTTTTCTCTGCCTATCTTCCCAGCCTCTCTATGATCCAATTGTTTCACATCACCTGGGGGCACGTGGGTCCTCTTGCCCAGCTTCTGAAAACACCACTCCCAGGTGAGTATGCTTGTCAATGAGGAAAAACAAGCTTCTTAGTCCCATGTCTGGATTCCTCCACCATCCTAAGAGCCTCCGTGCACCAGCCAGCAGAAAACCCACTCATTCTGCTCCGAAAAGCTGCAGACACCTTCCTAAGGCTCTGGACTCAATGCTGCCTAGCACACAGCTGGTGCTTAATAAATGCCTGTTGAGTCTAAAATTAAGAGCCCTGGTAGTACAATGGGTAAGCGTTTGGTTGCTAAGCAAAATCTTGGTGCTTTAAACCCATGCGGTGACTCTGCTGGAGAAAGACCTGGTGATTTGCTCCCGTTAAGATTACAGCCTAGGAAGCTCTATGGGATGGTTCTACTGTCCTACAGGGGTGGCTATGAGTTGGTACCGAACAACCACCTGCCTAAATGGCCAGTTTTACTGATCCTGGGTAAAGGAAGAAAGCTCCACAGGGGTGTGGGAGAGAGAGAGAGCAGAGAGGCAGAGAGAAGGGGGCAGCCATTGCAGAAAGCAGTCTGCCAGGGAAGGAGGAGACCCTGGGGACCATCACCCAGGGGAAGACGAAAGGAGAGAAAAAGCAGGCAGTTAGGGCTTTTTTTCTTGTTGTTAAGCAAACAAGGTCCTGAAGATCTGTTTTGTCAAGCTGAACTTCCCACATCAGTTTATTTAGCTGATCCACCAATTCTGGTAAACACATTGGAACGTGTTAAAAAGAAGGTGGGGAGGAGAATCAGACAAAACAAAGAGGGGAGGACATTTGTCTGGGGCCTGGTGACTAGAAGGCCTGACCACACTGCACCAGAGTTACTCAGGTGACTCACAACAGATCCAGGTGCAGGCGGAGGGGGAAGAAGTGAGACTGGATAAAGAGAGTTGAGTCTGAGCTGAGAGAGTAAGACTTGCTGGAGGAACGGGGAGGTGGGAAGCTCTGGGCAAAGTCCTGACTCAGGCCTAACCACTGGCATAAAGGCAAGTCAGGACAAGGTTATCAAGCAGCTTCTAGCTGCCCCTCCAGATCCCTGACAAAGACTGGAACCTCCCCAGGTCAGCGGAGCTGCAAACAGGTGTCCTTAGCTAGGAACCCAAGCTGGGGAGTCTGGTCTGATATTCAAACGCAGAAACTGGCTATGTGAGACGGGACTCAGTCCCGTCCCTCACTTGTGCACTGACACATCAAACCATGCAAACTAGAGCTGCACAGCTCTGTGTGCATTTCCAAGGCTGTGATCTGTCAGAAGCAGATTGCCACACCTGTCTCCTAAGGTACCTCGGGGTGTTTTCAAACCACCTTTTCAGTTAATCGTCTAGCTTAGCCCACCCAGGGGACTTCCTCAACCTGTGTGAGGTAACCAGTAATAATGCACCTTTCAAGAGGAGTGTCTAGTGGCTTGCCTGGTATTCAACAGGCGCTTCATAGTGGCAACTCACATTACTGTGATGGGCAACAGTAGACCCAGTGCAAGGGGCCGACAGCCTGTGTGACAATGGACACACACAGGAAATGGTTTTAGATACTTCCCTCTGCATAGCCAGAGTCACACAAACCAAAGGAACCTCTTGCCCACTGTCAATTCCCACTCCTAGTCCCACAGGACACAACTGTCCCATGAGGTTTTCTAAGACTTAACTCCTGATGGGAGCAGACACTCACACCCTTCTCCTGTAGAGTGGCTGGTGGATTTGAACCACTTCCCTTCCAGTTAGCAGCCAACTGCTTAACAAATGCGCCACCAGGGCTCTAGGGCAACACAGTTGGGAGCAAAAAAGGTCTTAATCTTTAGTCTCTTGGGTTTACCTTTTATTTCAATGCTACAAAACCACATTAGTATTCATGATTTGATTTTTTATTTTCTGAAATGGAACCATTGTACATTGTACAAACCATATCTACTGATGGAATAAATAAGTGAAAAATGATACTGCTGTACAACACACCAAAAAGAAAACAAAAATCATAAGGGGGGCGGTTAATTCGAGAACGGTGAAAAAGGTCTTCTTTATACCTCTACCAGGTCCTTAGCAATAATGAACATTCCAAACCATTCCACCATGTGACCATGAGAGGTCAGCACTCTTTAGAAGTCGCTTGACTGCCTTCTGGTTTATGGGTGTTCAGTGCCAGCACTTTGTGGAATGTGTAGCCGCAGTTTTCCCCAACTTCAGTGGGAAAGGAGTTAGCCCTGGGAGCCCTTTAAGGCCATTGGGCCTGGTGTCCAGCGGAAGGAAAGCGTTTGCTTCAGCCCCTTGGTTGGCCAGTGAGAGCTTCGATCCTGCGGCGGGATGCGAGGTGGGGGTCTTCAGCTCCAGGGGAGCGGACTGTGCGGGGGGGGGGGGGGTGGGGGTGGGGAAGGAAGCACATCTGTATATTTGCAGTCTGATCATTCTGCGTGGAAGGCCTTCTTGGCCAGCAGCGTTCTGCTGACGTGGCCATAGTGGAGTCCGGTGGGTCCTGACCACAAGCCCGTTCCTACCTTCAGGCACTTCAGAGAAAAACGAATGACAGCTTCGGTGCTATGGCCGATGTTTTCATCCTC
Source organism: Chrysochloris asiatica (assembly GCF_000296735.1). Classification (NCBI taxonomy): domain Eukaryota; kingdom Metazoa; phylum Chordata; class Mammalia; order Afrosoricida; family Chrysochloridae; genus Chrysochloris; species Chrysochloris asiatica. Next base: position 3,097,446 of record NW_006408596.1, read on the forward strand.
AGCTGTGTCCAGTCCCCTGGCCTGGCTGGAGGCCACGGTAACCAACCAGGAGGCGCAGCCATCCTCACTGACGTCTGACATTTCCATATCTGTGGATGACTTGGTTCAAGTCTCCTTCAGCTCTCTAAGGTTGCAACCTCTTGTTTCCCACAAAGAAAAGGAAACCAAGTTCCAATTCCTCATTCGCAAAAAAATGAAAGAAAAACAAAAAATGGCGTTTTACTGCGAAGAAAAAAGCTATTCTACAGGGTCTAGAGGTAAAGCCACCTTGAGATGCGTCAGGAGCGAACGCATCTGGGTTTGTTTGAGTGTCCAGACGCAGATGGACAGAGCTGACCGCCTGCAGGGGAAGATCAAGAAGTATAAGGAGTTTCTTTCTTTTTTTTAAAACAGAAACCTTCCAGCTTGGCAAACTTCAACATTTAAGATTTTCAAAGTTTTTTTTTTTCCCTTTTCTCTTATTTTAGGAGACATTTTGCATGAGGTATTTGAAATTCAGGAACATTTTGATTCTTCTTGAAGTGCAGGAAATAGATCGGCTCCCTTAAAACAAGAAAAAAAAAAAAAAGAAAAAAAAAAGAGCCTCACCCTTAGGAACTCTTAGAAAATGGGTATTCTGGCATACACTTCCCAGTGATCAGGAGAAAGAACCACATGGCAAAGGTGGAACCTGAATAATGCACCAATTAGCCAAAACAAAACAAAAACAAAAAACAACCCAACAACAAAAACAAACAAACAGAAAAACACCCAACAAAACCCTCAGCCCCCACCCCCCACCCCGGATAACACACAACTCAAAGGGAGTTAGAACTCCAGTGCAGTCAAGAATGCTTAGGAAAAGGTTTAAGGTCCGAGGAGTCCTAGATTAATTAAGAGCAAACCTAGCCTCAGAACCACGTTGGGTAGTTCATTCAAAGGACAGCTCCGTTTTCAGGAGAGGAAGCTGCCCCCAGGTAGGCAGGCAGGGATGGAGGTGGTGGCAGGTGGGGAATTCTGTCACCCTTCTGGAGAGAGTGCAAATCGTTCCGATTGCTTGGTGCCTGGTTTGTGGCCTTCAAGGCCTGTCCACCCAGGCCCGTTCCCCACTGGGGACTGACCAGGGGCATGTTCTGGAAACATCCCCTTTTGTTTGCTCTGAGTCAAAAATACGAAGCAGAAGCAAGCCCAGTAACGTCAGGGAGAAGGCCAGGCGAGGGGGAGACAGAGGGCAGTGGGTTACTTTGGATTTAAAACCCAAGCAACGTCCTATGAGAAAGTTCAGCACCAGCTAGTTCCGCCCCTCTACCCCCAGTTTGGGGTCACTGGAAGGAGGCGCTCTTGCAGCCATTCAGCTCAGCGAAGCCAACTCTTCTGGGAGTCTCCTCAGGGGAAGCAGTGATGGTGGGGGGTGGGGTGCAAGTGCAGAAAAATCTAGGGGCTCTGCGTGTCAATCTGGCCACAGAAAGGCCTGACAACTCCAGTCTCAAGCACCCACAGCAAGCAAGAGCATCTGGTGTACCCAGCCTGCACTGAGGGGCCAGCCCTTGGAGAGTGCACCCTTCCACCTGTGATTTCTAGGGCCTTGGAGACTGGTTGGGGGACTCCTGGCTCCTCACCAGCTTCCGTTTCTTCCCCGTCTCCTCCCTGCCTGCTCTGCTCCGTTCAAGTCCTGAGGCAGGGAGGGAAGAGATGTGAGGATGGTGGCGGCCATCGCTGCTGCTTCTAAAGGTACTTCGCTGTTGCCGCCATCACCGCAACAAAACCAAGAGGGCACTTTGCAGAGGGGGATGCAAAACAACCAGGAGAAGAGGCCAAAGGTCACCTCAAGGGCACAAGGCACAAAAAAAGAAAGCAGACAGAACTGGCTGGAGAGGGAAAAAGCCCGACGGGGAGTGGATTCCTGATGGGTCCACCGCCCACAGCTTATTTCGTTACATCGAGAAGTGGGGGTGGGTATACAGCAGCAACAGAAATGGAATCTTGGCTTCGGAGACAGTGTGCAGACAGACAGACAGACGGACTCTCCTGAGCGGTTGTCCCCCTCCCCCCTCTTCCAGGACAGCAACATTGAAGTTCGAGTGTCTTTTCCTTCACAGCAGAGACCTCCTCAGTATCTGAGAAGCAACGCCATTTTACGTATTCTGGGATTTGTTTGCACTTGGTAAACTTGAAGGTTTAGTAGTTCTGTTCACACCCAAGAGGATCCACTTGGGGGAAGGTGTTCTAGAGTGAAGCCTGTTGACATAGCTCCCGGGAGCGTGGGTCGAGCATTCCTTCTAGTGTCTACATCTCCTCAGAGTTTTGCTGCGAAGCCTCCAATTTCATCTTTTTCGAAGGCGGCACTCCTTCCAAATCCTTCAGGGAAGAAAGGAGAAACACGGTTTAGAAAGCACATTTGTCCAGACATGAGGAGGGAACATGCGTGGCTCAGAACTGGGGTTTAGATTGGGCAGACTACAGGTGGACTTCTGGGGCTCGAGAAAAAGTGGCACCATCACCCCCAAACTCCTCATGTCTTTAAAGCCCACTGTGCCCTAGCCCAGCCACCCTGGCTTCCTTCCAGGTATTCCACCACACCAAGCAGGCAAGCAGGTTAGCTCCAGCTTACTTTTTTTGCCTTTGAACTTGTCGCGGGGCCTCCCCCCATATCCAGACTATCAGTCAATTTTTAATTAATCACAGTCATTATATGTGCATTGAATCCCTGGGAGCAAACTATTAACACATTCTGCTGCTAACTGAAAGACTGGTGGTGTCTACCCAAAAGCACCTCAGAAGAAATGGCTGGCAATCTACTTCTGAAACATTAACAACCCTGTGGAGCATAGTTAAACTCTGACACACAAGGGGCTGCCAAGACTTGGAATGGACTAGAATGCAACTCATTTCTTTTCTTTCAAGTTTGCGCACACTCTCCCTGCCACATGCAGCTCTGGAGCATCGGCCCCCTACCCCCCGCCCCCGGAGGCCCTACAACTGCTGCTGATTGCAGCTCCTCCAATGTCCAGACCAGGTGCCCTGCATGGGGTGGACCCTGGGTGCTTGCTGAAGGAAGAACTATATGCATATACTATATTCACTGCCCTCAAGCTGATACCAACTCACAGAGACGCTACAGCACACAGTGGGGCTGCCCCCAGTTCCCACGGCTGTCAAGTCTGTATTGAAGCTGCCTGGTGCATAGCAGGTGCCTTCTCCTGGGGAGTGGCCGGTAGGTCTGAACAGCCAATCTTACACTCAACTGCTGAGCGCTTACCCACTGCGTCACCAGGGTTCCTTGTATGGATGTTACTCTGGGGGAAAAGTCATGAACAGATTCCTAAAATGTCCCGTGACCTAAAAAAAGTTAAACATACTCAACTACCTCTTCCCCAACTTGTCCGCATCGCTCTTTCCGGCAGCACACACCCAACCTGTCACCCAGCCCCAAACTCGATTTTACTCAGGATGACTGATCCGACCTAACCTTTTCTATGGTTGTCAACGGCACCCCCAAATACCTGGGAAAATCCCCCAACCTGTAGTACTCCAAATTCTCCGACACGCTCCATCTCCCCAACACCTGACCTCCTGGGCTAGTCCATCCAAGTCCATGGCAAACATACTCTCAATTCATCTCCCGCTTTCTCTGCCGCCATCACCTCATCTCCCTGCTGCTGCCCCTCAGCCTGTCTCCACCATTCTTACATTCAGCACGCCCAAAGAGATCTGGTGGAAAACACAACAGCCTCTAGAGCTTCCCAACCACGGATCCTGCTGGCACAATGGTTACATGCTTGACTAACCTAAAGGTTGGTGGCTGGCACCTATCCAGTGGCTCTGAGAGAAAAAGACTTGGCAATGTATCCCCTAATGATTCCAAGGAAACTGTATGAGGCAGTTCTCCTCTGTCACATGGGGTGACTAAGTGTTGGAATAGAGTCAACAGCACCCAACACTTTCCTGTTGTCTTGAGAATAGAACTAGGTCTCCTTGCTCTGACTAAGCAGGCCCTCAAAATCTTCTCTAGCCCCTCGCTACTCTCCTCCCTCTCTCTAGTCTCGCCATTCTCTTCACTGTCCACTCTGGGCCAGCTCTACCAGTCTCCCTTTCTGGTTCCTTGAGCTCACCTGTCTCAAGGCCTTTGCCTAGAAAGCTGACCTTCACTTCCTCACACTCCTGCCCCAAGCTCCTCTCAACCCAAGCTTTCCAGAACCCAAACCCAACCCATCATGCGCCCTGCGAACATCCATTCCTTTCCCTCACTGCATTTACTGCAACGAGCAACTTTGTAATGTTTATGTTTGCCAAGTACTGACTGTCCCTCTGGCTCATTTTCTCTCCTAACATAAGCCATGAAGGTAAGGAGGGACTTGTCTGTCTGGTTCACCGTGTGCCCTTGGTGCCTGGTACACAGTGGTTGCTCAATCAATGCTTGGCAGAGCTCACTAAGCTTGGTGTAGGACGGGGCATGGCGGTGAGAGAAGGGCAGGAGAATGTCTTCTGGCAGACCAGACAGATATTGTAGCGGGGCAACGACCCGGCTGCCTCCTCTGACCCCAAACTCCTCAAGTCTGCTCAAAGTAACACAAGCTCATCATGGATGGAGTAGAAGGATGGTTCCCTGTCCTCCGGAGCACTAGGATCTGGGTGGGGAACAGATGAATTGCTCTGCATCAGGGAGCAAGAATTCCCACCTCAGTCCAGGAAGGGGGAGGGATGGGGTGCAGGGGGACGTGGGGGAGAGAAGAGAGGATGAGGTGTCAGATGGGAGACTCCAGGGTAGCTAAGGAGAAGCTAAGCCAGAGAGATCTCAGGGGGCAGGTGGTTAATCAGGGATGCCTGACCTTCCATGTTAGTTTTCTGCTTGTCTGCCTTGCAGCCTCCAGCTAATTCACAAGCCTGGAAACTCCACAGGGGAGTATGTCTGTGTGCATGTATGTACATGTGTGTAAGTGTCTCTCTGTGTGTGCATATATGCAGGCATGTCAGAGCCTCAATTATGTGTGCACGTCGGTATAGGCATGCCTGTGTGTGTGTGTGTGTGTGTGTGTGTGTGTGTGTGTATTACAATGGTTGGAGAGCCCCAACTGCAGGTCTGGGGTGAAGGGTTGCTAGTGTGCATGACTCCGGGGCTTCTCAGATGCTGGGGCACTACCCAAGAGGCCCTGGCTGTGAGTCCAAGTTCCAAGTTGACATTTGCCTTCACTGAGCTCCAGGAGCCAGCACACCTGGGTTTTATCCACCATAATTGGGGCTCTGATTTTATCCGTTTTAACCAAATGGGCTCCTGCTGTACTGTCTGTTCCCTGATTGGCTTTGCTTCTTTGCACACAAGACTATTCACCAGCGCTGGGGCAGTCAGCAGCACGACTTCAAACAGCGGTATTATCAATCGCTTCCCATGCTGCCAACACTGATGTCAGCACCCCCTCTCCCAGAAATGTGGGTCTCGTGTTCCATGTGGCCACTGCCCACCGCAAACACAACTGTCCTCAATGTCCTGCTGCTTGTGTCTTCGGGTATGTGGAGGAGGTGCCAAGAGGGATGAGTTTCTAGAAATGACGTGCAGCTCCCAGGGTGGTTGTTGCTGTTGCTGGTGGCACGCCGTTGAGCCAGTTCGGACTTGTAGTGACCCCATACGCTAAAGCAGAGTTGCCTCGTAGGGTTTTCTTGGCTGTAATCTTTACAGAGGCCTTTCTCCTAAGGAGCTGCTGTGTGAGCTCGAACCACCAAACTTTGTGTTAGCTTCCTGTTGCGACACCAGTCCTCCTTAGGAAGATGTTGGATTCTGACGCACTTCCTTGTTGGGGTGTGCCTGTTTTGAGATCCATAAAGTGCAACCAAGTCCTGTCAGGTTCCCCCAGTCCCCCTTCATTCTGCTGTGACCTGTGGACTGTTTCTTCCCAGAGACTCTAAAACACTGAGCAAAACGTGAAGTTCCATGAGGTGATTTTTTTGATGCCACTGAGTCCCCACTGCCCTGGACCAAGCACACAAGGCTCATCGTGGATACTGCTTCAACATCAGCTCTATGCTTAAGTGATCACCATATTCTCTCATCTCATCCTCAGCTTGGTCCCAAGACACGATTCCAGAATCCCCATTTTACAGATGGATATACTGAGGCTGAGAGACACCAGCTGTCCAGAACTAAGGGACCGGGCTGTGATTTGAACCCAGGACTGAACCCAGTATGTGTGCCCGTAACAGCTGGGCTGCCCTACACAGATGGGGTTCAGATCCCACCTGACTAATCGTCATGACTCAGAAGGAAATTCTAGCAGTGTGAACGCGGTCAGTCACAAAATTCCAATGGACAAACCAGATTGACAAGACAAGACGTGTCTTCCCAGCACCAAGGAAGACATTTTGGGTCTCTGAGATCAGGTGATGCTTCTGTGGACTAGAAAAAATAAAATGGCAAAGCTGAGATCAAGGTAAAGATGGGTCTTTTCTCCCTACACTGGGGGATCCCTGAGGCATGGCCTGTCTTGTCCATCACCTTAGTCCTGGCGTCCAGGGTGGACACCGGACATAGATACGCAGTGATTCCACTGAAAGGGCAAATCAAAGTCCCAATGAAACTCTGCACAAGACACAAAACAGAACAACGAAACTCCTCTCAACATTCCCCCCCACCCCCACCCTCTGCCACAACAGGCTCCCAGCCGGGCTGGCTGCCCCTCTGCGGCCTCAATCAAGGTACCTGAGAGATTGCTGACGCGTCTGTGGCGAGACCCGCGTCTCCAGATGGCTGCCTTTCCACTTTCTCTGAACTGTTCATCGAGTTTTCCATTGAAGATGGCAAGTTGTGCTCATCAGAGGCATCTGAGGAAGAAAGAAGACGACACAAGCTGTTTTCAGACACATGGCAACCGGCACCAGATGGGCCACATACTAAAAATACCAGGAAGTGGGTAGCGCTGGGGCCAGCAGTCTTTCAGGACTATAATGGGAGAAGCTGGGAAGCCTATTATTATTGGTTTTTAATTGTCTTTATTGTGATAAAAAAATGTGTGTTTGATAAAACTTTTGTCAATTCAATAACTGTTTACACATACAGAGTCCCTGGGTGGGGCCAACAGCTTCAGCATTCGACCTCTTGTGAGACTGGCTGTGTAAACCTTAGAACACAGGCCTCCTCGAAAACTCCACGGAGCAGCGCTTCTCTGTACACAGGAGCTGCCACAAGCCAGAGTGGATGCAATGACAACAACGTGATTCCATGACCTTGGGCTTAATGTTCATCACGTTAAGCAACCATCACCACTCTATGTTTCCAAATGTTCCACCACTAACAGACACCCGCCTCTTTCTCCCACTTTACTACCCTGGTAACCATAAGGACATTTTGGTCTCTATAACCAAAAGCCAAACCAAACCTGTTGCTGTTGAGTTTTGTTTGACTCATGGTGACCCGTACACGTTACAAGGTAGAACAGCGCCAGAGGATTTTCATGCCTATTTGATGTACATGGGCTCGTACAGTATTTATCTTTATCTTATTATCATTCCAGTTTTGTCCTATTTATTTATTTTTTTTATGTGATGTGCCAATGGGTCTCTTATGTCCCTTTAAATTTTATTTACTGATGTTGTTAAGAATATATACAGCATAGGATGTTGGTGCCTATTTCATTTAAGTCGAACCATGTGATATTTATCTTTTTCTTATTATCTTTCCATTTTTGCCATATTTATTATTTGCATATGATGTACCAACGGCTCTATTTCCTTTAAATGTTACGTATTAATTTATGTTGTTAAGAATATAATATATATAGCATAAGATTTTCCTGCCTAGTTCATCTAAGTGGGAACATAGGATATTTATCTTTCTGTTATCTTTAAAATTTGGCCATATTTTTAAAATTTGTATTTGTTAAGTGCCGTCGACTTGGTTCCTACTCATAGTAATGCTGTGTAAGGTTTCCAAGGAGTGGCTGGTGAGCTTGAACCACTGATCATGCAGTTCAAACCAATTTTGCAGTCTAGCGCATTAACCAACAGTGGCACATCAGGACTCCATTATTTGCATATGTTGTATCAACAGTTCTCCTACTTTTCCTTTATGTTGTTAAGAATATATACAGAAAAACATACATATGCCACTCAACAGTTTCTATATGCATAATTCAGTGATATTGGTAACACTCACTGAATTTTTCAACAATTCTCATTATTCCTCCTCATTAACAAACTGTCCCTTAAGGCTCCTATCAAACTTTTTAAGTCACTGTTGTCAACTGGATCACACATAGGTATTCTTTTTGTTGTTGTTGTTGTTGTTGGAGTGAAAGTTTACAGGGCAGATCATCCATTTTACATTCAACAAATAATATACTTTGTTGCATTACAATGATTATAATCCCCTCCATGTAGGGTCAGTTAACAGTATTTCTTTCTATTGATTTTAGCTTTCTTTTTTTTAAACCCTCAGGCATATATAATAATTTAAACCACTAAAGGGCACATTCGGCATGCCTGCTTCCTGGCCGCTATCTCTTAGTCCCTCTCTTCCCATGAGTCTAGAGTCCTCAGCCACTCCCCCTTCTCCATGTCCCCATTTCTGCCTCCATCTCTGGTGTCGCTGCTTCTCTGGATAGGGTTCTGCATTCCGCTCGTGCTCTTCTCTCTTGATGGTCCCAGGGTCCTGTTTCTGGACTACAAGATTAACTACTTCCCTGTTTTTGTTACACAAAGCTTTTACCTTTACAATTGAGACAATCGCATTTAGTCATGATTAACAATTACTCACTATTGAATCTTAAGAATCTTATCCCCATCTCTTTTTACCAGACCCATCACGACAAGATGGTAAGTATTCAGTGGGGACTCTTTCTTCCCACACACTCTTAATTAAACTCCCTCTTGAAACTTTGTAAGCCAGTCACTTCATGCCTTTATCATCCCCTCATTTTAGGTAACCAATGTCTAAGTTGCCCAAGCCTACCTACCCTATATACAGAGGAATAGGGTTGATACTTGATGTGAACACTCCTTCCGTCTCTGTTGGTATATTGAGCTACAACCTCCATGAGTATAGGTCAAGTTCATCAAATTGAAGCAATTTACTCTACTTTTCTTTATAAAAAAAAAATTTTTTTTTAAATCTCCCCCTAGTCGAGTTCTGATTATCAAGCCATCAAGGCTAGGGCAAATGGGTACTATCTGCACATTTGGGTGTTCTTGTGCATCTCCCCTCACTTCATATCAGCTGGATGCTTCACTCTCAGCTCTAGCCCTCTGTGGCTATGTCCTTGTCCACATTCAGGTGTCCCCATGTCTCACCACACTTTGGACCAACCAGCCCTTCCTCTTCTCTGTCTCATCTCCAAGTTAACAGGAGTCAGTGGACTGTGGTTGAACTCAGCCCATTTCTTCATTGCTTTTCCGCCTCTTCCACTCATCAGTAGACCAATGTGGTCATCAGCAAGTTTACATGTCTGCTCATGTGTTCCCTTTGGGTTTCAGTCTTAGAGGGGGGTTTGTCCTGAAGGGACTTATTTGCTTGCCTTGATGACTTCCCAGCAAACAACTTGCTTATTCCTGTAGTAGCCAATCATGCTGTCATTTTTGTTTTGGGTTTTTCCTGCTGATCTTTCTAGAACACTCTAGCTGTTCCAGGCTGGTCCGCTTATCCTCTCTAGTGGGAAGGTACCACCTCCTAAGGTTCTGGATGGGACTCAGGATTCCACCTAAGGTCCTATACTCTGCAAAGGCTCCACAAGAGGCCTGTTTCACTGGGCAAGTTCTAGAACCCCTTTTAGGTATTCCAATCAGTTATAGGCTGAAGACGGGCTTACAAGCTTTCTGTAATCATGTTTCCTGACATTCCTTTGTATCCCACTCAAGTTCTGTTTTACAATAGCAGGCAAGGGACACCAATAGCATCTTAGTAGTATTTCCCGTCTTCAGACTATGCCTCGATCCCTGTATCACAGAGCCCTGTTGTTCCACAGCTGAGAATGCAGCACTATTTACCTCTGTCCCATTTAGCCCATGCAAACCTGTCTCAGTGTTTCCTTATCTAGCTTGCTATTCCACCACCCCATTCTTGTGTATTGCCCCTCCCCAACACCTGAACTATGATGTGTCTGCCCCCCTCTATCTCCCCCAAACCCTCCACCCCACCCCCACCAGTAACCAACAATAAATTTTTTTTTTCTTTCCCTGTTAGTATGGGTATCTTTTCTTAAGCTTTTACAGTAATGGTCATAAGCAATATTTGTCCTTTTATGACTAATTTCACTCAGCATAATGTCCTCGAGGACATTATTTTATGTGGTTTACAGCTTCCTTATTATTCTTCGAGGTAACATAAACATTCCCTTGTGCGTATACATTTGCCTTTTTTTTTTTTTTTTTAAATATGTCAGATCATATTTGTCCTTTTGGGATTGATTTATTTTACTCAGCATAACATCTTCAAGTTCCAGCAAGATTTCATTTCTCCTAGACACTGAGCAGTGGTCCATCATGTGCATGTACCACAATGTGTTTACTCATTCATCTTGTAAGTGACTTTCGGTTGCTCCCACCTTTTGGCTACTGTGAACAGTGCTGCAGTAAACATTGGGGTACAAATCTGTTTTAATCTCTGTTTTCAAGACTTTTGGGTCTTGAGTAGAATTGCTGGGTTATATGGAATCCTGGTGTGGTGCTGTAGGATAAGCACTGGACTACTAACTACAAGGTCAGCGTTCAAACCCATCAGCTGGCCTTTGAGAACCTTATAGAGGGTGGCTGTGAGTGGGAACCATCTCAACGGTACTTAACAACAACATGGCCGTTCTACAAGCAGGCTTCAAAAAGTTCATGGAAAAATTCCATTATCCATCAATCCCATTTTTCTACAACTTTTCTGAAGCTCCTTCATATTTTTAGCTTTTTGAGGAACCACCACACTGCTTTCCACATCAATGGTACCATTTGCATTCCTACTAACAATGGGCAGACTCTTGGTGTGGCACTGTAGGATCAGCACTAGGACCACAAGGTTGGCAGTTCAAATCCACCAGCTGCTCCTCAGAAACCGTATACAGGGTGGCTATGAGTCGGATCCAACTTGGCGGCACTTAACAACAACAATAGATAAGGATTCCAAGTTCCCAACATACTTAGCAATATTTGTTTTCTGATTTTTTTTTTTTTAATCTTAGCCATTCTAGTATCTTATATTTTTTAGAGAAGCTGTTTTAAGCAGCCAGGCCACTTGTTGGGTCCTGGGCCTAGCGTTCTCTCTTGCACACCCCTTACTTGCCTAAAGAGAACTACTAAGGCGTCTGCCTCCTGTGCTGCTTGCTCGTGGCGCCATCTGGTGGCCAAAATGTATGCCAACAGCCACAGCTACTGTGTTTTCTCCCAGTTTTTTAAACTTCTTGGATTGCTGTCAGAGGTAACTGATAGAGGCTGGCTCTCTGTAATCCTTTCTCTTAATAGCATAACTTTTTTTTTTTTTTGGAATGTTAGAGCAATGACTGACCAGTGCAAGAAACACAAGACAAGGGGAAACAATTCGAAGAAAGTATCTGGTGGTCCAACAGTGAGGAGCTGTAAGATTGGCAGTTTAAACCTCCCAGTAGTTCTGTGAGAGATAAGGCTTGGTGATCTGCTATAGTAAATATTGTTGCTATTGTTAAGTGCCATTTAGTCGGATCCGGCTCATAGTGACCCAGTACAGGGTTTCTGAGGAGCAGCTGGTGAGTTTGAACAGCGTACAAAACCTCACAGGCGCAGTTCCTCTCTAAGCCGGAAATGACTAGAGGGCGGCTAAAGCACATGATCATTTTGTACTTCTCACAGATTCCACCCCAGGAACATTTTAGAGAACACTCCCAAAATCTTTCCAGATATCCCCCATAAGAGGAGCATATGGCATTCTGGGAGACTTTCTTGTGTCTGTCTGTAAAAAGTTTCTGAATCCATGAGCATGCCGGATGGCTGCGTAACACTGCACTGAGCCATTCCTTACAAGCCAAGTCTTCAGTACAACCTTTTGGGCTGGCTCTTGTGCCTCACTTTCTTTTAGAAGAAGGAAGGTGAGGGGTGAGGGGCTTCTAGAGGGGAGGAGGAATGACTGGGTAGACAGCTAATGAGACCAGCAAAACTCTATGGCACTCAACAGCCCCTGATTTCTATAAAACTCTCGACAATAATAGTCTCCCACAACAACAACTACAGTACAAGCTATGCCAATTCCATCAGGATCACCTGTAGTGGGCAGGTTTCAACAGAGATTTAAGACTAACACAAACTAGGAGAACGGCCTATTGTTGTTGTTAGGTGCTACTGAGTTGGTTCCAACTCATAGTGACCCTATCTATGCACAACCGAAGGCCAGGTGGGCACCATCCTCACAGATGATGTTACACTGGTTTCTAAGGAGCATTTTGGCTGTGCTTCTCCTAACAGAGATTTGTTTATTCTTTTGGCAGCCCATGACACTTTCAATATTCTCCTCCAACACCATAATTCAAATGCATTAATTCTTCTATGGTCTTCCTTATTCACTGCCCAACTTTCACATGCATATGAGATTCCTGAAAATACCAGGCGCACCTTAGTCCTCAAGCTGACATCTTTGCTCTTCAACACTTTAAAGAGGTCTTGTACGGCAGATTTGCCTAATGCAATACGTCATCTGATTTCCTGACTACTGCTTCCATGCATGTTGATAGATTGAAGCAAAATGAAACCTTTGACAACTTCAATCTTTTCTCAATTTATCATGATGTTATTTGTCCAGTTATGAGGATTTTTACTTTCTTTACATTGAAGTACAATTCATTTTGAAAGCTGTGGTCTTTGATCTTCACCAGTAAGTATTTTAAATCCTCTTCCTTTGGAGTAAGCAAGGTTGTATCATCTGCATATTACAGGTTGTTAATGAGTCTTCCACCAATCCTGATGCCACATTCTTCTTCATATAATCCAGTTTCTCAGATTATTTGCTTAGGCTGAATAAAGTATGGTGACAGAATACAGCCCTTGTACACCTTTCCTGATTTTCAATATTCAGTTGCCCCTTGTTCTGTTTGTGACTGTCTTTTGGTCCATGCACAGGTTCCTCATGAGCACAATTAAGCATTCTGGAATACCCGATCTTCGCAATGTTATCCAAAGCTTGTTATGATCCACACAGGCTAGTCAATACACAAAGCACAGGTATAATCATCTTTCTGGTACTCTCTGCTTTCAGCCAAGAGTCATCTGATGTCAGAAATGCTACCTCTAGTTAAGAAGGTTCTGGTAGTTCCCTGTTGATGTATTGTTGAAGCTTTTTTTGAATGATCTTTACTTGCACATATTAATGATACTGCTCGATGATTTCCACATACCACACTGAGTCACCTCTTTGGAATGGGCACAAATATGGATCTCTTCCAATCGGTTAGTCAGGTAACTGTCTTTCAAATTTTTTGGCATAGATGAATGAGCACAGCTGATGCTGCATCCATTTGTTGAAAGATTTCAGTTTATATTCTCTATTTCCTAAGAGCATTGGTTTCTACTAATATCTTCAGTGCAGCTTGCATAAGGCTGCCCTTTGAAATTTCCTGTTCAACTTTTTTACTTCCTCATTTCTTCCATTCACTTTAACATCTCTACTCTGGCGAGCAAGTTTCAGGGTCTCGCCTGACATCTATTGTTTTTTTCTTTCGTTCTTGCCTTCGTAATGACCTTTTGCTTTTTTCCTGTATGATGTTCTTTTTTTAAAAAAAAATTAACGCAGGGATATATAATCGTTTAAACGATCACAGGGCATATTCTAGAAGCCAGTCTCCTGGCCACCAGCCCACAGCCTTTCTCTTTCCATAAGTCTAGAGTCCTCAGCTGCTCGATCTCTCCATGCCATCACCTTTGCCCCCATCTCCGGTGTCGATGCTTCTCTGGTTAGGGTCCCATGTTCAGCTCATGCTCTTCTCTTGATGGTCCTCTGTTCCTAGAATACAAGGTTAACTACTCCCCTCGTTTTGTTACACTACGTCTACCTTTGCAGTTGTGACAATCACAATTAGGTCAGATAATAATTACTTACTATTGAATCAATGAATCCCATCCCCATCTCCTTTCACCAGACCCATCTAGACAAGAGGAAAACTATTCAGTGGGGATTCTACCTTACCCCACACACTCTAAAACTAAACTCCCTCTTGAAAACTTATAAGCCAGCCACTTCACACCTTTAGAGGTCCCCCCCTCCCCCCTGTTTTAGGTAGCCAATGTCTAAGTTGCCCATCTTTACCAACCCTGTGTATAGAGCGGGGGATAGGTTTGATCCTTGATATGAAGACTCCTTCCCTCTCGGTTGGTATTTTGAGCTACTACATCTATAAGTTATAGGTCAAGTTCATCAAATTGTATTAACTTACACTTGCTTCCTTAAACTTATCTTCCTCTCGTAGAGTTCTGATCATCAAGCCATTGAAGCTAGGTGAAATGGGTACCATACACAAGAACAAGCAGAAGCCAGCTGCTGTCAGCATAGACTGCTGACAACCTACATGGGCCAGAGGAGAACTGTGCTCCTTGGGTTTTCAGTGGCTGATTTTTCGGAAGCAGATCATCAAGCCTTTCTTCTGAGTTGCCTCTGGATAGACTCAAACCTCCAACCCTGGGTAGTACAAAAGGTTCCCACATTTGACTATTAACCAAAAGAGTAAAAGGTCAGGTACACCTAGAAGTGCCACAGAAGACAGATCTATCCATCTCCAGAAAAACAAGCCCTTGAAAATCCGATGGCGCACAGTTCTTCTCTGACACGCAGGGGGCTGCTATGAGCCAGACTTCATTCAATGGCAACTAGTTGAATGTGGGGAGAATGAGCAGCTCACCAGGCCTGAGGCGAGACAAGGTGCAGAAGGTTTTCGGACAAGGCAGGAGGGGCACAAGAGCTCCTTCCCAAGGAGGTGGCCCTCTTAGCACACGTATCCTGGCTACAACTTGTATAAGTACCCTGGTAAATTCCCAAACCAGCAACCAATGACCTGAACACAGTCAGCGCCAGGAGACCTCCACCTGCCTGTTCTAATGCGGGGCTCCGAGCTGGACTTTGTGGCCACCACAGGAAGGGCCAAGGGCCCATCTCACCCTGCTGTGAAGTGGTGACGGGCCTGCAGGAACATGGGGAGGAGATAGGTCTGGGTTGGAATCCCTGCTCCATCCCTCAATTCCTCAGTCTGAGTTCCCCACTCTGTAAAAATCAAGGTGTTTCTTTTTGGGGAGATGACAATGTCGGAGCTAAGCAGCCACTGACTGAGTTTATGTTATATGAGTTTACGTTACATGAGTTTCACCTCAACTTAAAACAAAACAAAACTAAAAGTCCACAACAGGTTGGCAATCTCAGGCTGTAAAGTGCTGAGGGCAAGATGGAATGGCATGAAAGAAACCCACCCCAACAGCACACCACCCCCAGGCAGGGAGTAACCCAGGTGTCCTGGTGATCGCCAGTCATAGTGTCCCTAGAGGACAGAGCAGACCTGCCCGTAGGGTATGTTGACGTTGTAAGTGCTGTCAAGGTGGTTCTGACTCATAGTGGCCCTGGATAGAGTTTCTGAGGAGCAGCCAGTAAGTATGAACCATTGACTTTGTGGTTCAAACTGACCTTGCGGTCGAGTGCTTATCCTATGTCACCACACCAGGACCCCCCGTAGGACACTGTTGTTGTTAAGTGCCATCAAGTCAGTTTCAATTCATAGCGATCCTGCAGAGGGTTTTCAAGGAGCGGCTGGTAAGCTTGAACTGCTGACCTTGCAGTTCAAACTGATCTTGCAGTCGAGCGCACTAACCTGAATGCCACACCAAAACCCCTCCCACAAGGCATGTCATGCTATAAACCTTTATGGAAGCAGACTATGATACTTTTCTCTCATGGAGCAGCTGCTTGGTTCAAACCGCTGACTTGCTGGTTCGCAGCCAAGCACTTAACCATTGAAACACCAGAGCTCCTCAGAAAGGAAGTAACAGAGGGGTTATTTGGGCATCACTCCAAATGCCCCATAGGCTGGAAATCTCTTGAATGTTTTATTTTTACCTTTGAACCCATGTTAATGTCATACTGTATAAAGTACAAGGTCGCTTTAATATGAATGTTTAGAAACTTAGCTGACCTCTTGCATGCATATCACACCTGTGGCTTAGCACCTCTGGGCAGCCCAGCTCCGTTTCTGTCCTGTAGAGTTGTTG
>NW_006408596.1:3113835-3150223 GCF_000296735.1 Chrysochloris asiatica
ATACTGTCTGCAAAGCAGAGAGAGAGTCAGGAGATGCAGACGAGGGCCTGAAGGTGCTGACGGCCCGAGAGCAGACCCTCGCTGTTCCAGGCTGAGCCCGAGTTGGCTGAGAACTAGCTGGAAACAGGGCTGTGAGCCCACAGAGCTCGCTTGTCGCTAGGGCACTGGAACACACCCAGGGAAAACGACTTTCCTGAGGCCTAAATTTAGTCCTGGGAACTCGGACATGATGTCACCCTCTGAACTGATTCCACAGTAAACAAGTTCAAGACCAGGTCAGCTGGCTCCCATTCCTTCCCACATGGGCTTGGGCAGCCCACCAGCCCTGCCTGAGCTGGGCACCCATGTGGGGTGTTGAGTCCTGGACAGCTGACTGAAGACTGGTGGCGCCTGGACCTTGGGATAGGGGATGACAGTGACCAGTGTGGGGACTATGGCAACATTCAGCCGAAGCATTAGGTCCTGTGACTGAGCTTTGTCTGTCCTTTTAGCCAAAGGAGACTCAGACCCCTAACGTGTGAGAACTGAGACCAGGGGCAGCGAGAGGTGAGGGGAGAAAGCAGCTGTGATGTAGAAGGCGTGGCCTCCGCAGTCAGCTTGAGAAGGCCTCACCCTGCTTGCTCCCAGGAACCCCGTCCCAGGAGCCAGGATTGGCTGAGTTAACTTTCCTGCCTCTTCTACTGCTGCAACAGCTGGACAAAGGAGGCAGTTTGTAAATGAGGAAATGCCTGTCCAGGCCCCTCAGGGAGGAGGGTGAAGACAGGCATGAGCTCTTATCTAGTGTCCCTTACAGTGGCCAACAGCGACAGCCTGCCCATCAGGCTTCCCAGTTTCCACTGTGTAAGGTGGCTGTACAGGTACAGGGCACTGGATCGAACGCGAGAGGTGGCGTTGTGGACAAAGGCAAGAGCTGAGAGGAGGCCTGGGAAGCAGCTCAACATCCTATAATACATACGACAAAGCAACTCCGCAGCAAACAATGATGCAGCCCAAACCAAGGCTGAAAAATTCAGTACAAGCTGACAGTCATCCTGCCAACAGCCTCCATAGCAGACAATGTGGCAGGATCAACTAACATCGCAAGGCATGCACCCTCTGCTTCCAGGACCACGTCCCTGGGTCCACCCATGCCTGTGCAAAGATGCAGAAACTTGTGTACAAGGATGGAGGGCATAAAATAAAAAACACTGGAAACTGAATGGCCCTCCGCAGAGAGACAGAGCTCTGTGCAGGACGGGAGGCGAGATGTGTATGGGAGAAGATCGGACGGAGTGTGAGGTGGACTTGCTCTCTGAACACTAGCACCCCTAATTTGGGCTGAGTGCCTCTCCCCAGCACAGTAGGTAGCACAATGACACATCAAACTAATATCCTCAGCTTCGAACCCTCCCCTGGCCCGTGAGCTTCAGATGTTACATTCAACTGAGCCCTGGACAAAGCTGACGGCTCTGGAACGTTTCTCAGTGACCCAATGATGTCCTTCAGGTGCGCACAGCCCATGGATAATCTGTGCAAACACACCCTCCCCTCTATCCACACAACACATCTGCGCTCCAGACAAATGGGAGTTAGCATACATTTTCTTAGTTGTGCCGGTGGCATGTATAGTTGAGTATATCTCTATTTGTAAAAGGTACAGGGTATCACATTATGCCGTCTAAAATTTACATTCAAATGAGTCCAGAAAAAAAAAAAAAATTTTTTTTTTTTAACAAAGCAATATTGATGAATCCAGCTGATGGGTATACAGAAGGATATTAAACTATTCTTTTAGCTTTTCTGCATATTTGAAATTTTTCATTTAAAAGAGTTTAAATCAAAAACCGGACCCATCACCGTTGAGATGATTCTGACTCAGCGATCTTACTGGGCAGAGCAGAGCTGCTCCATAGTTTCAGGAGCTGGAAATCTCGACAAAAGCCACTGTCTCATCTTTCTCCTGAGGAGAGGCTGGTGGGTTTGAACTGCCGACCTTTTGATTAGCAGCCGAACACTTACCCACTGTGCCACCGGGGCTCCAATAGTCTAGAGACCTCAGAATGCATGCATAACACACACACAGAGTCTGACCACTTCTCAATAGCTCCTCTGCTCCCGTCTCAGCTCAAGGGGCCCTCCTCTCTCACGGGGACAACAGTACGCAGCAGCCTCCCAGCACTGAGCTCCTCACTTCCCCTATAACCCTCTACTGTCTCTTCTCAATCACAAGTACCACAGCGATCCCTCAGATCCTGCCCCTCAAGCCCCAGTGGCACCATCTCAGCACAGAAGCCTAGGGCCTTGCCGTGGCCTTATAAGCTCCTCACGCTCCCAACCTCATCTGCCTCTTTGAGTCATTCATTCACCCTTCCCCAGCCCAGCACATCTATCTGCCCAGAATTCTCTCCTCCCACATAGCCACATGGTTCGCTCTCTCATTTTAGCCTTGTTTGTTCCAATGTCACCTTCTCTGACCACCCTACTTAAAGTGCAATTAATTCCGTACTCAGCAGACCCCCCCCATCCTCCTTCCCCATCTTTAAAACTCCACAGCATTCATTTTCCAGATACTGGACTACAGGAACGGCCCCCATGAGAACATGAGCTTTCTCCTATAGTCAGTCACCTTACTGGGGCCGGCACAGGGCCATGGGTGGAAGTGACTGGCCAAGCCTCGGGGTGAAAGGAGGCCAGGTTAAGGCCCGCCCTGGAGGGGCACATACCTTCGGCCCCGGGGTGCTCCTTCCCATCGGCCTGGGCCTCATCCGCCTTGGTTTCGGCACCATCGCCGGGCACGGCCGAGGTGGGCTCTGGAGCAGGGCTGGAGTTGCTGCTGTTTTCCTGTTTGATGGGGGAGGCATCTGCTATGGAACTCTGGTTGCTGTTGTCATCTACATGGGGAGAGAGAAGCACCGGTGAAACCATGGGCTGCAGAAAGGCGGGCGGGGCACTCGGCTTCCGAGCCGAGCCGCAGCACCAGAAGCTCTCCTTGGAGGGGTCTGGGTATTTCCCATTCCTGAGACTTCTGAGCTGACTGCAGCCAGGGCCTCACACATCCTGTGAGGCAGAGGATTCTAGGAACTGGTCTAACCTCTCCCTTGTGGCTCATGAGGAGAGCTCAATGCAGCCATCCTATGTTTGGAGGCAGCCGGTTAGAGACAGTGGCATTTTTTTTTTTTTTTAAACTTTTATTGTGATTTAGGTAAAAGTCTACAAAGCAAATTGGTTTTCTATTCAACAATTCATACACATTTTGTATCATGTCATTGACTGCAATCCTACCATGTAACAGCACTCTTCCCACTTGCTTGTGTCTCCCTTTTCTCTTCATCCTTCTTTCCTCCCTTTTCTGAACTTTCTTCCCAGACAATGCTGTCTTTATGATCTCATATGGCTGACTGTTATAAGGTGTGTGTACCTCCCTGGTGTTACTGTTCATCTTACATGCCTATCTATTGTTTGGCTGAAAGCTTGAGTATGAAGGGTGGCTATGGGCTGAAAGTGGCCTCCTGGGCCCCAAATCTTCAGAGAACACTTAAGGCAGCATTCTGGGTAGGGAAACCTGACATCTTAAGTACCTGGTTATGAGGCAACAAGAATGCCACAAACACTTCACCGGAACCTCATCAAGCCTTGAGACAGAGACTTCCTCAGGACAAGAAATGAATGGGAGAGAGCAACACATTACCACAGAAGGTAGGATGTTCTACAGGCCAATCAGTTCAGTCTCTTCAACAAACTAATATCAATACAAACCTAGATTAAATTACAAAGAGGGAAGGGGAAGGGAAAGACAGACTATTGAAGATACCCTGAAACTGAAGCTACCTAAGAACTAAATATGCATGGGCCTTGTTAAAAAATGTCACACATTTAGAAAACAGGTGAACTAGTGTGGCAGGAAGGTCAGCAAAACCTAGGCAGTGGGCAGATGGGGGCTCATTATACTCTTCTCTTCATTGTTCGGCATGTTTGGAATTCTTCACACTAAATAGAAGAAGAAGAAGCAAAAAAAAAGGAAGAGTGTAAACTGGGTATTGGTAACAGCAATCCAGTTTGTCTTTTCACACAGAGCTAGCTGGTCGGGGCACATGTGCCTTTGACCTGGGTCCTCTTGCATGGGTTCAGAGACTCATAGTTGCCTGTAGATGCTGGGATCATGACCTTTTTGGTAAAACTGGGTGTGACAAAGACACTGGCAAGCATGTCCTAAGTAATTACTGCATGCCAGTTTACCAGGCTACACGTGGGTGGTCAACTTGGTAACTGTGGTGCCACATTCATGACTAGATCCTCATTTCCTGTTGGTAGTGGCCATCAAGTTGGCCCGAGAGCCCCGATGACCTCATGTACAACACAGCAAAGCACAGCCCGGTCCTGCGATCTGTTGTGGCCCACAAGACTTTCGGCGGCTGCTTCCCAAAAGTAGACCATCAGGCCTTCCTTCTTCCTCTGTCTTAGTCTGAGGCTCTGCTGCAACCTGTTCAGCATCCCAGCAACACACAAGCAGCCTCCACTGACAGACGGGGGTGGCTGCATATACGGCACATTTCAGCTGGAATCGAACCCGGGATCCCATGTTATTGTTTGTAATTAAGTGCCATCAAGTCGGTTTCGACTCATAGTAATCCTGTATAGGGCTTCTAAGGAGTGGCTGGTGTGTTTGAAGTGCAGACCTGTGGTCAGCAGACCAGTGCTGATAGCCTCACACCAGGACTTCAAGTCTCCAGACAACCTAGCTTGTGATCTGCTGTCCCAGGAACCTTAGGACACTAAGGACCGAGTCTCTCATAATGGACCCTATACTAGTGTGCAGGGTCACTATGAGTCAGAACTGACTCCACGGTACTTAACAACAACAATTAGTGTCCTAAGGCTGCTGGAGCAATAAACTAGGTAGCTTGGAGAAACATAAATTGATTGCCGCACAGTTCTGGAGGTCAGCAGTCTGAACCAGGGTCTTAGCAGTATTGACTCCAATGGTGGGCCAGGTACTGAGCAAGAACATTTGCAGACACATCCTTGAGACCAGTAGAACTAGATGGTGCCTGGCTATCACTGCTAACTACTCAGAAAGGTCCTGGATAGAGTGGGGAAAAAAGTGGAACAAAACTCAAAAAAAAAAAAAGGCCAGGTTTAGTGGTGAGATAAGAGACTGGTGGAACCCCAACACTATGGCCCTTGGTCAGCCTTGAGGTATAGAAATGATGTCACCTTTGTGGCTCAATTTTCAGACAAACCATAGACAGGTCTATAAAATTACCAACACTAGAGAGGTCTGTATTCCTTGAAATGATCAATAATTTGAGAGGAAACAGGCAGCATTTCCCCAGGACAGAGATCAGAAGGGTAAGGAAAGGAGGAGGCATGGAAAACAGGAAACACAGGTAGGCAGCAGCAAGTGTGATATTACACTGGGCATTACAGTCAATGACATGAAGCAAAACGTGTATGAGTTGTAGAATGGAAAACTGATCAGCTCTGTGAGTCTTCACTCAATTCATAATAGAAAGCTTTAAAAAGAAAAAAAACAAAACAAAAAACATTTGCAGACACTTCTGGTCATCTTCCCCTACACTTACTGGGTTGGTGCTATTAATCTCCTTACTTTACAGAGGAGAGAGACAACTGAGGCCCAGAGACCAAAGCCCACTGGCTCAGGCTGCTCTGCCCCACTCTGAACCCCACCAAGCTTTCCTCTACCTCAGCCTGCCAAGGGGGTGTCACTCAGCCACATGTGAGTAAACTGGATCTTATTTTAAGTAGACTCTGGGGCGCTGGTTATATAAAAGTAGCCTCTTGTGAATTCTGGATCTAGAAAGGAAAAAGGTGTGTGTGCTCGTGATCCAGTTTTCAAGAAAATCAAAACTTTTCTAGGCTAAGATATGCGTGTGCAGTTTGTGTGTACATTTGCACACATACGTGTATAAGATGTCCAGCAGAGAACAGAGGCTCAACGTTCTGGATCGTGTTACAGACTGAACTGTGTCTTCGTAAGACTAGGTAGAAGTCACAGGCCCTGTACCTGTGAACGGAAGCCTGTTTGGAAATAGGGTCTCTGAAGAAGTCCTCAGTAAGGTTACCATCAGGCCGTACTGGGTGGAGTACAGCGGCCCTAATTCCCTATTACCGGGGTCCTTATGAAAGAGGAGACAAGATACGGAGACAAAGCAAGGGTACCATGTGAAAGTGCCTCCACAAACCAAGAACATTTGGGGTGACAGAAGCTAGGAGAGAGGCAGAAACAGATACTCCCTCAGAGCCCTCTGAAAGAATCAACATGGTGGGACACCCTGGCACAAACTCCCAAGTTTTAAGTCATTCGCTTCATGCTTCAGGCACGGTCCCTGGGTTACAAACAGCCTACGTACAATCCATAATTACAAACCTACACCTACAAAGCCTGTTGCATGAAAAATCTGAGATACCATACAAAGGTTTGTAATAACAACCCGGCACTGCTTCATGATGCAAAAGCAAAGCATTATTATTATCATTACTATATTATTATGTGAAGAGCTCTAGTGCTACAGTGGTTAGAACACTCAGCTGCTAACCAAAAGTTTAGAAATTCAAATCCACCAACTGATCCTCAGGAGAAAGATGTCCTCATCTGCTTCCGTAGAGATGTATACAGCCTTGGAAACTCTATGGGGAAGTTCTACTCTGTTCTATGGGGCCATTGGGGGAATTGACTCAGTGGTAGTGGGTTTGGTCTGGGGTATGTTTGTATCAAAGGTGTTCTAGTGTATCTGGGAATATTCTTTACAACTTTTCTTGCATAGAAAGGTACACTATATACTAAGACAAACATCTGATGAATTGACATTAGATATGAACCATACCTAACTGTTCTCATGTATCGATCAACTCACCTTAAAGACACTTGACCTCTGCCCTACGCCTCACCTGCAGCTCTAGGATTTGATCATGATCGGGGTCACTGCCTCCCCCCAAGAGAAGTGGGGAAGCTGAGCAACGTCACGACATGGCTCATGTCCCGGGCCACATACCTGGGACATGAAATGTTACACACCTGGAAATGAATTCCCACGATGCTTCTCAAACTAGACTGTTGTTGTTAAGTACCGCGGAGTCGGTTCTGACTCACTGTGACCCTGCACAGGGTTTCCAAGGCTGTAAATCTTTACGGGAGCAGAAAGCCTCATGTTTCTCCTGCGGAACAGCTGATAGTTTTGAACTTCTGATCTCGAGGTTAGCAGCCCGATTCGTAACTGCTACGCTACCAGAGCTCCTTCAAACTAGATTAACCACCAGCAAAACCTTGATGGTGTGTTATTCCAAGGCCAGTCCAGCACCAAGGGTCACTCCTGCCCATGAAGCCGGCTGTTCATTTAGACAAGCCCATGTGGGCTGCTGCTGTGGGCATCTGCTGATCCCCCTTTCCCAGAACAACACAGCCCTGGGTGCAGCCATGCAAAATGCAAGCAAAGCACCAATCCTCTTTTATTTACTTTGGTTGATGATTCAAACCCATCCAGTGGTGCTGTGGAAGAAAGGACCTGGCAATTTTCTTCCGTTAAAGCTCACAGCCAGGAACCCCTATGGCTCAGTCCCATTCTATAACACAGAGGGACTCCGTATGTCACAAAAACAACTGCAAAAAAACAAACAACAATTGCAAAAGGACAAAGACACTGAAATTGGGATCAAGAGAGGGAAAAAAACAAGAGCTGCCACCTCTCATGCCAGCCGACCAGGCAGGTGACAGAAATGAGAAGGGGGAGGCTGGAGAGTACGTCTCCACCCAGGGCACATCTGCTCACAGCTGTGGGCTGCTGCCTGGAGGTGAGGCCCAGGGCTAACAGGCCTACTTTCACAAAGGAAGCAGAAACGTAGAGTATCTCGTTTACAGACATCGGGAATGCCCTCAAGTCTAACAGACCTCAGGCTTGAATCTGCCAGCTTAGAAGGCAGGTAGGTGGTGACTTTCCATGGGGGGTGGGGACAACTAGGAGTGGGTCCCCTGGAGATTGGGGACGTCTATGTCTTGATCTGGGTGCTGGTGTGATCAGCTGGTGACCGGTTTGTGGAGGTGCACACTTAGGATCTGGTCATTCCTTAACAAGAAACATAAACACCACCATGTCTGAACCACCACAGACTGGCTGGAACATGTCCTCGGCCTGGACTTGGTCTGTGGGTCACTGGATACACACGTGGACTAGGACAGCTGTTAATGTGGACAGACAGATCTCAGGTGCTGAGAAGAATTAAGGCGGAGTCAGAAATCTGGTTTGGAACTTCCCAGCAGCCACAGCAAAATAGGCAATGGAAAATACGACGGCTTATACGTTACGGACAATATAGCAAATGTACAAAAAGGTCTGGGGTGGTGCAAATGGTTACTGCACTCTGTTGCCACCCAAAAGGTGGGAAGTTCAAGTCCACCCAGAGGCACCTTGGAAGAAAGGCCAGCTGGTTTCGTTCCCAAAAGCAGCCATTAAACTCTATGGATTAAAACAATCACCCGTATGAGACTAAATTGTCTATATACTACACTAAAGCAAAAAAGAAAGGAGAGGGTAACAGGGAAATGAGATTAGTGGAAGCAAAACATCTCCAAAAACCTATAGTCATCAAATTGATTCTGGCTCACGGTGACCCCACAGGACAGAGGAGAACTGCTCTTTAGGATTTCAGAGACTACATTTTTGAGGGAGCAGACAGCCTCATCTTTTTCCCACAGAGCTGCTAGTGGATTTGAACCATCGACTTGTGGTTATCAGCCCAAATGCTTAACCCACTGTGCCACCAGCTTCCCCCCTCCCCCCCGGAAACACACAGAAAGGAATTAATAACAAGTGTGTGAAAAGGGAGTCAATATGTCTGAACAATTTGGGCACCAATTGTTAAATGGGAACTGAATTTGCTGTGTACACTTTTACCAAAAACACACTGTTTCTGGAAAACATAAAAATAATAAATAAATAAAAACAGCCCTAGGGAGCACAGTTCCACTCTGATACACAAGGGGGCGCCATGGGTCAGGCTCAATTCCAAGGCACCTAGTTGACATGCTCTGTGAAGCCAGTGAGGCAGCTTCAGAAAGTTCATGGAAATACTGAATGAAAAGATAAAGAAAGGTATCAGAAACTTTTTTAAGTATGTTGTTGTTAAGTTCCGTCGAGTCGGTTCCGACCCACAGCGACCCTGTACAGGGTTTCCGAGGCTGTAAATCTTTACAGAAGCAGAAAGCCTCATCGTTCTCCCGCAGAGCAGCTGGTAGTTTCGAACTGCTGACCTTGTGGTTCACAGCCCGATTCGTAATATAAAACCTAGACCAAACACAATGTCCTGGGCACTCAGAAACCTCCCCACAGGTGGGGAGAGGGTCTTGGGCTGGGCACAGGCTACTTTCTTGGCTCCTACTCTTGCTAGCTGAACCTACTCCTTGGCAGTAAGACCTGGTCCTGCCCAGGCCTCCTACCCCTTGTCTGGAATGTGAACCAACCTGCTAGTACAACAAAGCCATAGCCAAGAAGGCTGAGCAAACACAGCGCTGGCCAGCACCCACGGGAGCTCACCGTGCATGTCCATCATCCCTGGGGAAGAGCTGTTCTCTGGAGTGGTCACCTCTGAGCCACACTTCTCGTCTTTGCCCTTCTTCTTGCTCTTGTTTTTCTGCAGAAGAAGACAAAGCAGAAACCCAGTCACAGAACCGTGGGTGTGTGAGCAGCTGGGAGCAGTGTTTAGGGACTCACGTTGGACCTCCAGCAGCTGCCTTGGTCTGTGTGTCCCAAAAGGGTCATGCTTTGAGCCTCACCTGCTTTGGGGTCAAAGGGCCCACAGAGGAGAGGAGCAAGGGGCTGTTCTGGGAGAGGACCCAACTCAATTTGGGGAACCACCCTGGCAGGTGCACAAACGCACTAGCTATGGGAATTTCCTTTTCCCCAAGGTAGAGGGTTGGGGAAAAGGCCACCTGGTCACCTGGAGCAGGTACAGTGCCAGCTGTGTAAGGATACACAGAAGCCACATCACCCGGTTCCCCGAATCCCTGGGCTGTGTTTCTTTCAATGTGAACAGTGAACTTCTAGCTTCTAATAGGAAGACTAGACAGAGGGGAACTCCAGGGAGTAGGGAGGGATGAGGGGGGCCCCTTAACTTTTTGGAAATGGTTCTAGTTGTTACAGCAAGAATAGAATGTTCAAGTTGGAAATAACCTAACTTGTCCATCGGTAAAAGGCTCAGTAGGTAAATTACAGTCTATCCATCTATCGACTCAATGTCATGTGATACAACAGATCCAAAAAATAAGGTACCTCTTCCTGTACTAACATGCGTGCTCTGCCAAAATATTAAAACATCTGTCTCCAGATGTGGAGTCCTGGTGTGGTGCTGTAAGATAAACACTGGAATACTAACCACAAGCTGGCAGTTGAAACCCACCAGTTGCTTCTAGGAAACCCTGTACAGGGTGGCTATGAGTCAGAACCAACTCAGGGGTACGTAACAACAACAATCTCCAGATGCGTTAAAGAAAGGCACAGAACAGGTGACTAAAATACCATTACCCACTGCCACTGCATCAATTCTGACTCATACCAATTCTGCATAGCATTTCCGAGGCTGTAAATCTTCACAAGAGCTGAAAGCTTCATCTTTCTCCTGCGGAGCAGCTGGTGGGTTTGAACTACTGACCTTGCAGTCAGCAGTCCACGGTTTATTTATCCTACAGTACCGCCACAGCACCTTGGAATACCATTAGCAGTAAAGGAAAAGATGAAATATGTACTTGTGATGTCTGTGTGTTATCTATCTGTGATCCCTATGCCTGTCTGTCTGTGTCTGTCTGCCCATGTGCACGAACACTTTCTGGAAGGATAAATAAAAACAGGTAACACTGCCTACCCTCCAAGGAAGGGAACTGGAGGGTGGGGGGAGGGGGGAAAGGAGTGGGTACGGGGGTGTGGTATAATGATGAATTATCTGATGACTCCTCTAGCCGCAGTTACTCTGTAACTCTTACCAAACAAACAACGTATCAGTCCTGTTGGAACTAGGTAAGGGGAGGTGAGAAGATACTGATGAGATGACATCATTCAGCTGTGGATATTAGCAGGTTCACTGCGATGGTAAAAACGTGAAACTCCAGCATGAGTTTAACACGAGCCAGCTCAGAAACAGGAGGGGAAATCTCATTACCATCAAAGAAGTGAATCATGTCCTTGGGACCCTGAGATCGAACCTCCTCGACCCAGAGACAGAATTCTGGGACACTGGAAGAGTGGCAGCCAAGCAGCAGCAGAACCAAGAAGCAGAGAACCAGGCAGAGTGGTGGGTTTCTCAGCCCAAGGGGCAAGTAGAGTTGAGTGACTTTGGGCAGGGATCTTGCTTGTGGAGTGGGGTATCTCAAGGCACATAAGTTGAGGAGCTAAGTTTGCTGACCCACGGAGGTACAGTCAAGTGTCTTCCCACGGAGGCTTATGGTGGGGTGGGGTGGGGTGTCCTGTGGGCACTGAGCAGCAGCTGACTGGAACAACTGTGCCTTGGGCATTTTCTAACCCTGCTATCTGTTCACTTTTCTAATAAAGCCCCTAACTGAGTCTAGTGTCTGAATTCTGTGTGGTCACTGCAATGGACTACGGAACCCACAGTAGAAGTAGGCATCTTTCATACAAAGATGCACAGTAAAAAATGTAATACCTGAGGAGTACACACATCCCTGAAGACAGAAAGTAGGTAACTGGTCACCAGGGGCTGGGAGCGGAATGGGAAAGGAGAGAAAAGGGGGTGACTGCAAACAGGGACAAGGTTTCTTTTGGGGTGATGAAACTGGTTCTAAAGTTAACAGCAGTGAGGGGTTGCACAACTGAATTATAATGAAACATTATGGAATTGTACCCTCATAAAAGGGGGAATTTTCTGGTATGTGAATTACATTAATTTAAATGTTTTTTAAGTAACATTTGAATTTTATAACCCGTTTTATCTGTTTAAAAGAAAGAAGTCTTCAAGAGTTCTGAAAACAGAAAGCTTAACCATGTCGTTAAGTGCTCGAGTCCTACTCATAGTGCCCCTGTACAGGCTTTCCAAGGAGCTGTTGGTGGTTTTGTGGTCTGCAGTCAAGTGCTGGTCCTACAGTGCCACACCAGGAATCTGTGTCATTAAGCGTTGTTGTTGTTGTTGTTGTTGTTATGCACCAGTGAGTCGATGCTGACTTGCGGTTGGTCTATTGCTGGCCCTAGAGCACCACAGCAGGGCTCCCCGTTATGGAGGAGTGTGTTTGTTAAAACACAGACGCCGGGTGTGACTCTGCAGGGTCAGCACTGGACTGGGAACCATACGGTCGGTGGTTCAAATCACCAGCGGCTCCTTGGAAACCCTACACAGGTCGCTAAGAGTCAGAAGTGACTCAACAGCACTTAACATAGCATTGTTGTTGTTATGCGCCATCGAGTCAGTTCCGACCCCTAGCGACCCTGTATGGGATTTCCAAGTAGTGACTGGTGAGCTTCAACTGCCAACCTTGCAGTTCAAACTGACATTGCAGTCAAGTGCATGAACCCACAGCGCCACACCAGGTCTCCTAGCATATCACAGGTTCCTGGCCAAGGACCAGAGATTCAGAATCGGAGGTTCGGGGCAGGATCTGGGAATATGCATTTTATTAAGATTCCCAGGAGACGGGATGCTGAGTCCAGCACAAGAGTGAACTTAAAAAAAATATTTTTAAGAATATACACAGCAAAACACCAATTAAACAGTTTCTCCATTCTCATCCTCCCCGTTAACACTAACTCACTGTCTCCCTCAGGTTCGAATCTCTCCGAGTTGCTGTTGTCGTTTTGATCCTAAATAGACAGTTCTGAATGGAGCACACTGCTCAGGGCAGATATTCCTTACCATTAAGCTATATAATTGTTAGGTTTTAAGAAGACTTTGGGGGGAGGTTTCTGATTTAAGGTTTATAGATTATCTCAGGGCAAGTTTTAGGGGTTCACCCAGCCGCCATGGCTTCAGAAGGGAACTGTCACCCTCCAGGGATAGAGAGATGGGGAAGAGAGTGTGGTAGACAGGGAAGAGCGAAGGCATACCTCTGATGCTGCAGCACTGCCTTTGTCCTTTCTCAGAAATCCCAGGAGCCCCACATTCCATCTCCATAGCACTGACAAAGTGGGACCACCCA
Source organism: Chrysochloris asiatica (assembly GCF_000296735.1). Taxonomy (NCBI): domain Eukaryota; kingdom Metazoa; phylum Chordata; class Mammalia; order Afrosoricida; family Chrysochloridae; genus Chrysochloris; species Chrysochloris asiatica. The sequence continues at coordinate 3,126,965 of NW_006408596.1, forward strand.
TCAATGGGCACAGATTAATCAGGGGGTAGTCCATTGTATTGGATTCCTGCTCTCAGCCTAGCCAAAGCAGCCTGTCCTTGATTCCATTTGGCACTTCCCTGATGTCTGTTTCATGTTATTCTATAATTATCTTCCCTCAACGAGATTATAAATTCCTTGAGAGCAGGGCCCACATCTTCCCAAATGAATGCGCTTTCATGCGGCACCTAATCATGTGCAAAGCGCAGCAATGGGCAGGAGTCAGACGCGCCTTCGAAAGAGCCCACAAGCGGGGATGGGGCCAAGACCTCAGAGAGCAGCTTCTATGAGGCTGGGCTAGACCATAAGGAGCAAGAAACATCCAGTTGTGAGCACACTCGTGGGGCAGGGCACAGGAGAAAGGGAGGAAGACAATCCCTAGTGTCCAGGATACCCACTGTTCATGACTACACTGACCACAGCTGGTGACTAGAGCCGTGTAGACTCAGTCTGGGTGAATGGGAAAGGCAGTCTACAGAGGAGGGCTAGTTCTGGGTAGGACTGCTCTGGGGTTTGACCGAAAATGAGAGGAGCTGACTTGGCATGTTTTCGAGTCACAGGATTGGCCCCACGAGATTGAAAACCTGTAATGTGTGGCCGCCAGTAAACTAGTGGAGCTCCCTCTAGTGGTCATGGTCAGGATGAAACCAGCCCTCCTGGGGCGCCTTAAGCCCATAGCAGTCTGGGATCCCTATAGGACCTTCACTCCAGGGGCCATCCCATCACCAGTAGCTCCCACTAACAGAGGCTGAAAATGCATGTGTTATGGAGCTGGACAGCCTGAGCTCGGCTCTGACCCTCACTGTGTACCTCTGGGGAACGGCTTTACCTCTCTGAGCCTGTTTCCCATTTGCTAAGACTCGATTATGAGCATGTGAGATAATGCAGGAATAAATTCAACAAGGTCACTAAAAATGGTGCTGTCTAGGATGGGAGCTACAAGGACGGGGAAGGGGACCACCATGCTTCCCCAAAACCTGGGACTGGGGGGAGACATCTCTGTACTACGAGTGATTCCTACTGGCAAACTGAAAGCTGCTCAGTCCAGAAGAGACCTCACTACCCACCTCTCCCAGTCAAACTCACTGGATGTACTGAGGACATGGGTGGGGGACCCTAACTTAGGTTCTTCTGCTTCCCAGCTGGCTCCAGTTCCAGGGTCCCATGGTGACAGGCAGAGAACCCCCCCACACACAGGGGCCACCCACACACTCACCTCATCAACCTTGGGCTCCGTCACAGGGACCCACTTGTAGATTCGTAGGGATGTATCACCCACCGTCACCCACTTCTTCTCCCTGTGGAGGACAAGGAAGAGCCCATTATGGGGTGGGGTGAGGGGCACAGGCCACACTCCCTTGGGACAGCTGTGATGTGGGTGGCTGGTCCAGGTCAGGAGCCTGCTCCAGAACCACACGGGGTAGGTTTGAACCCCAGTTCTGCCGCTTATGAGCTGGGAACCCTCTCACAAGTTGAATCACCAACATATGCCTCAGTTTCCCCATCTGTTAAACTACAACAACGTGGCCTGCATCGTGAGGCCATAAGCAAGTCATGTGAAGATGCACCCACAGCACCCAAGGGATCTGCCACAGTGATCATTTCTGTGGATGAAGACAATTCGGGCCAGGGGCCTCAACCTGCTCACCAACAGCTGCTTGGAGCCACCCTGTGTCCCAGGACATCTGAGCTGAGTGTGGAGGTTCCCCAACAAGGCCACACAGCAGCTTGTCCTGTCCTCCCGGCCAGGCTCCTGAGGTCAGGTGAGGAGAAGCTGGAGCAGATGAGCGTCTGTGACCACCAGCTCTCCTGGGCAAGCCTCCCTTAAGGCAGCCATAGCGGGCACAAGGTGGGGTTTGAGCTGGGTGCTCAGTGGTTTCAGTGCCCACTGAGTAACTGTGAAAGGGAAGGACAGCCTGCTGAGACCTGGGCGGCAGGACAATCCATGTCCCTGCCACTGGCTCACTGGCTCCTTTCTGCAGGCGGCCCCACCCACCGCTCCAGGCAGGTTTAGAGAAGACTTACAGCTGTGGGGAACAAGAAATGATGACACCTCTATTCCCGCTCCAGGTGACTGTGTCTGAGCCAAACTTCGGTCCTTGATCCATCTCCAAGGCAGGTCACTTCCTGCCAGATACTCTAGCAGGTCCATCTCCCACTTGGAAAGAAAGCTATGTTCTTCATGAGACCCTGAAGCCTCAGGTGTCGTGGGAGGTCACCAGTTACCTATGGCTGGCTTGTTGGGGAAACATGTCAACTAGAGGGTCCCACAATGGACACACACCTGGCAGAGGGACCTCAGCAAATTCTATGACACCTGCGCCTCTGGCACCCCAACTTGAGGGCTATGTGGAACTTCCTCTGGCCTCGATCATGGCTCGCTCTCTGTGGTGTGTGGTTCTCACACCCTTTTACCACAGAGGGTTCAAGGTGCACAAACACACTACTCAAAATCAGCCAACCCCAACCACAGACACCTCCCCCCTAAAAAACCTCCTCTGCCCACTCAGGTACCTACACCGTCCAGGTGGAGGAAGCTAGGGCCTGGCTTTTCTTATGATAGGAGGCATATCATCTCAACAGGAGCCCTTGTGGATGGTTTGAAGCCCCGAAGCAGCAATTCAACATAAAGACCTGGTGATCTGCTCCTGGAGAGATGAGAGCTTAGAAAACCCTCCAGTCACAGGGACCCCTATGAGCCAGGTATCAATGTGACGACAACAATGACCATTTCTGAGCTCTGTACACAAACAAGACACCACAGACCTGATGCTGTTGAGTAGACTTCAACTCATGACAACCTCATGTGTTTCCGGTTAGATAGAACTGGGCCCCTTTTCAACGGCTGCAATCTTTTGGAAACATACAGCCAGGCCTTTCTTGCGAGGCATCTCTGAGGGAACTCAAACCTCCAAACTTTTGGTTAGTAGCGAGCACTTAACTGTTTGCACACACAGGAACTCCATAAGCCCTGTGTATGCATATCCTCTACTGTTGACATCATCTTGCTTGACAGGAAGTGGACGAGTCATTTTCTTGGTTGGACATCAAGAGAAACTGAGGCACAGGGAAGTGAAATTTTCTCAAATCAGTATTCAAATCCTTGGTGCTGCACTGCTTTTAGAAGCAGCCTTTCCCCGCCTCCCTCCCCATTAGTGTGGCTTCTACCTCCAAGACATCTCTCACCATTGCCACTTCGAATCATCAAAGGACAAGCACCTTCTAGTAACAGCCTCACTGACCAGTAAAGCCACCTCCGACCAGGGGCAGGGTTTGCACCAATGCTTCGTTTCCATGTAATCCCCACACACCCTTCCACAGAGGTTACCAACACTCTGTTAGCCAGGTTACATCTAGAGTAATGAGAGGCCCAGAGAGGTCGGGCCACATGCGTGTGCTCACACAGCCAGAAGTGGCAGAACCAGGAGCAGAACCAGACTGTTGGACTGTGCCAACATCCACCTTTGATACTATCAGACTATTCTGTCTCCTATGACAACTAAGAACCCATTCCACAGAACAATTAGCGACGGGAAGCTGGACAGAGCAGAAATTGTTAGAATTCCAAAATGGCCACAGTCAGAAGCCCTGTCAACATGTCAACAGGCTACGTCACAGTAAGTCAAAGGTTGTTGTTGTTATGTACCCTGGAGTCGGTTCCATCTCATAGAGACCCCGTACAGGGTTTCCGAGGCTGTAAATCTTTACAGGAGCAGAAGGCCTCATCTTTCTCCCGCAGAACAGCTGGCAGTTTCGAACTGCTGACCTTGAGGTTCACAGCCCGATTTGTAACCATTACGCTACCAGAGCTCCTTAAGTCAAAGGTAGATTTTGTTTTCAAAAAAAAAAAACACGAGAAAAAAGGAACTGGTTTACAATCCACAGGACACCTCTCAGGGTAGGAAGTGTGCTTGAGAGCCGGGTTTCTTGGGCTATGTGTGGACCTGGGTTAATGTTTTCAGCTTCCATGGGTGTCCAGGGAGTTTTTAGGCCACTGCAGGGCAGTGGGGGACAAAGCCAGGCTCTCCCTTTGTCTTAGTTGGCAACCCCTCCTGCACAGTGCCCAAAGTCACCCAGAGATTAAAAACCATTTTTTAATCTGCATTTCCAAATGCTGGTAGTGAGGTGGCTCTGGACCTGAGCTCTAGACCAAGCCTGGCCAGTAGCCACCCTGAGAGATGTGGGGGGGCCGTGGGGCTCAAGTGCAAGTCCCTGCCCGAGAGGGGGGCAGCTAAGGGCGCTCAGCGTGCCTGGCATAGTGCCAGGCAACACCACGGGGACCCAGTGGAGCAGCTGAGGTTTCCCACTACCCCCAAACCCAGGCAGGAGAGCGTGACCTCACACCACAGGCTAAATAAGCAGTCCACAGTCACTTTTTGTTTTGTTTTTCTTTTAAACTTGAACAGAACTTTTTAAAATAGCAGAATTGTTGACAATTAAAAAAAAAAAAAAATCAGACTCCACATAAAAATCCACATTCCTGGCTTCTCTTGAAAAGTTCACAGATCTGACCTAATGCTCAGGGAAAGATAGTCCCTGAGGTAGCGCCTGCAGCTCCCTTAGATCCCCCACTGAGAGCATGGGGTGGGCCCCTGGCATAGAGCCAGATTCCTCCCCACCAGGCTGCAATCAGCCTTACCAACTTCCCATAAAACTGCCCCCCGGGGGAGCCTTGCCCCCTTCCCCCAAAGGGGCCTCGCAGCCCACCAGACATTATTACCTCTCTCTTCCCCCATTAGACTCGAGCTCCTGAGACAAGAGACTAAATGAGGGCCTAGCTACAGGAATACAGGCCCAAAGCTCCTCCCCAACATGGGCTCCAATATAAACTGCATGCACCCAAAACTCCTCCAGCACGGACTCCTATACAAGCTACACAAACCCTTCCCGGATTTTCCAGACAAGACCAGTTTCCAACATCAGGTCCAAGGGCTAGCCAGGGAGACCATTTTGGTACCGCCGCCCCCTTTCTCCAAGTTGTTGTTTCCAAGGATCAGCTGGTGGCTTTGAACTGCTGACCTTGCTGTTAGCAGCAGTCCAGTGCTTATCCCGTAGCACCACCTCAAATGACCCTGCTGATTTACTCCCTCAGTTCTAAGTCACCTCCAGGGCTCGTCCTTGTCCCCTAACAAGGCCTGATCTGTGGCTCACCTCAAACCAACTAAGCCCAAGCCTGCTTGACCTCCCTCGGCCTGGCAGGGGCGTCCCTTTGACTAGAATCCAAAGAACTCAGGTGAGGCCCAAGGCTCGATCAAATCTCTCCTCTCCCAGGGACAGCTGGGAAGTTGTTTGGGGGAAGGCCTTTGTCCTCACAGCAGGTCCCTGAGGGACCATCAGATCTAGTGCCTGGGGGTCCCGGGCCTAAGGTGGAGCCTTTGCCTCCTGTCAAACAACTCAGAATCCTGGCCTAGTTTCCCAAAAGGAGGTTGTGGGCTGACCACCATTTTGTTTTTCCTTCCGCCATTTTCTGACTGCCTCATGGCCACCACTGACTTTGCTGGGGCGCCAGACAAAAAAGGGAATGGCCCACAAGTCCGCAGAGGAGGACACGACTGCGGACTTCTTCCAGGAGTTGGCGGTCATAGGGGTCACTGAGACTGAGGAGAAATCCCACCCAAACCCATAAATCAAGGGTGAGATTTCTTCTCAGTTATCTTCCATTCTCTAGTTAAAACATAGAACATATAGGTAAATTTGAATTCCAGATCAACAATGGATGACTTTTTTTTTTTTTTAAGCATAAGTATGCCCCAAATACTGCATGGGACATACTTTGACTTAAAAAAAATAAAGTTGATCTGAAATTCAAATGTAACTGGGCGGCCTGTATTTTTACTTGCTAAATTTGGCAGCCCAAAGTCCCAGACATGGTGAAATGCATGGTTCACCGCCACACAGTTAATAAACAACCCAAAATTTCAACTGCTGATTGGAAGGCCCATTCTAGAAGCACAGTTTAGGGGAGACACAGCTATTAAACCCAGGAAATCAGTCTAATATATATATATACACACAAACATATATAATTTTTTGTTTGTTGGTTAGAAGGGTAAAAAATATACATCAGCAAGACTTCTGTTTAGCTTACTTAACAACACCAGTTAATGAGTATTTCTACTCCTATGTGAAAGGTTGGTGGATACAACTCACCCGGAAACATCTCATCAAATAGGCCCGGTGATGTGCTTCCAAAATGTCCCAACCTTGAAAAACGTACAGAACAGTTCAACTCTGCACACTGCACTGCCCGGAGTCAGAATCAGCTCAAGGACAACTATCAACATTGTTGTTGTTGATGTTGTTAAGTGCCGTGGAGTTGGTTCCGACCCATAGCGACCCTGTATAGGGTTTCCAAGGAGCAGCTGATGAAATTGAACCGCCAACCTTGCAGTTCAAACGGCTTTGCAGTCTGGCGCATTAATCCACAGCGCCACACCAGGACTCCAAATTGGGTGGTGAAAATAACCAACAGGCTTGATTCATAACCCAAATGTTGTAAGTTCAAGTCTACCCAAAGATGATTCAGAAGGACTGGCCATCTACTGCCCAAACATCAGCCAGTTAAGACCCTTATGGCGCACAGCGTTAGAGGTGCGAGGGAAAATGGAGACTTGAGTGAATTCTGTCTTCATTTACTACCCTCTTTTTGAGAAGTTCTAGGAGGCCTGGTGGCACTGTGGGCTAAGCATTGGACTGCTAACCTAAGGATCAGTGGTTCAAACCCACCAGAGGCTCTGAGGGAGAAAGATCTGACAGTCTGCTTCCGTAAACATTTACAGCCTCAGGAACCCTATGGAGCAGTTCTATTCTGCCCCACACAGTTGCTAAAGAGTCAGAATTAACTCATTGGCAATGGATTTAGATTTGGATTTAGAGAAGTTGTAAGGCAAGGTCAAAGCAAAGGAGCGGCCTGAGGCCTTTAAAGGAGGGAAGGAAACCTTCCCCACCCAAACCCAAGCCAAGCTGTCTGTCCTGTGCAGACCTCCGGGCAGGCTGGCTCTGGGGCCCGTTGGGGGGTGGAAAGCCCAGCTCTCCATCTGCCCTCTGTGGGGAGCAGCTGGTGGGCCTGCAGGAGCAGCTGTCAGGGTGTGGGGGCCTTAGCCAGGCTTCCCCTCTGCAGCAGGAGCACAACCACGCCTCCCAAGCTCAAAGCAGAGAGAGGCCGACTGTGTCCTAGCCCCTGGAGTGGTTACAGGCGCTCAGGCCTAGACACCAGTTCTTTTGGTGCACGGGGACAACTCTGCCTTCCCACCTGAGAATTCCACAGGAGAGGGGGTTTCCAGAAAGGCTGGGTTTCGCATGTGTGTATTTAGCCTGCAGCTGTTTCTGCCATTTTTAAATGGCTTCATTCCGGCCACTGGGCGCCCCCCATAGGCTAGGGGCGCTCTAGAGGCACTGGCGACTCGGTTCTCAACTTTGAAAAGGCTCCCTTCTCACGGTTCTGAAAATTCTTTGTCCCGTTGGAGCCAAACCCAGCCCACGGCCGGGCATCCGGCCATCCGCAGACAGCTCTTTCCATAGGAGGCCCTGGAGCACGTGGACTTTATTGATTTTCCTCTGGCTTTTTTTTTTTATTGTTGGGTTTGACTCAGAAAGGACAGCGAACTTGTGACACCGCTGGACTCACAGGCTCGCACCCCTCCCATGTCCCCCGTGGTTTTTAGAGACGAAGGAGCAACTCCAGAAATGATACCCTGAAACATAAAGATGCCCTGCCACGGGGCCTGCTCAGCTTTAGGGCTTTAAATAAAGGAGCAGGACAAGCCCGTGGGCGCTGACACTCGTGGACAGCGTGTCCGCAGCTCCTCTCTCTCTGGGACCCTGGTGAAGCCGTGGGAAAAAAAAAATTATAAAGTTGAAACCCGGGAGCCCGGAGTTCTCCAAAAGTCTGCCCCGACCGGAATCTGCTCATCCTCGGGCCTGGCCTGGGGCGGATCCGACTGAGACCCGCGGAGGCCAGGGAGGGCTCCAGACGCACGGATTAGGAGGCCACGCCAGCCAGGAGCGCATTTGAGCTTGAAAACCTCTCACCCCGACCCCTAAATATACCTCTTAACACCCTCCCCCGCCCCCACGCAGAGAACAAAAACAAGAGCTCTCTTTACAAAACACAAGCTTGTTTCTGGAAAGGCAGGCGCGGCTCAGGAGCGATTTCTGCCCCCCGATTCGCTGCCTGTCGGACCCGAGCCCCGCTCCCAGTGTGGGTAGGCGGTGGGAGTGGACGTCCGGCACCTGGGTCGTCCCGCGGCCAGCGCTTCCTCCCGGCACTCGCCCCCATCTTTCTTCCTCGCCAAGAGCCCTCTCTCCAGGCAGCCCAAAGCGCTAAATTTAAACGGCCGGCGCTCTGCAAACTCCGAAGACTCGAGGACGCTGGGCCTGGGAGGTGGGTGCGAGAGGCGGCGGAGGCCGGCGCGCAGGGCGCCGGGCCGGCCCAGCGCTCGCCGCCCGGGGCGCGCGGGGAGGAGACGCGGCCCGCTCGGAGGCTGCACAATGGAGCTCGCGCTCTCCGCTCCGCCGGCATCACGGCCCGGCGCGCGGGAAGCCGCTTTCATGTGACTTGCACAAAACGAAATGGCTTCTGGGCCGGCCCCGAGTCCCCTCCCGGCCGCACGCCGTGCCGGGGCCGCCGCGGGTCCCGCCGCCCCATGCGCCCGCTGCCTCCGGGCCACCGCCGCCACCGCGCCAGGTGGGCGCCGGGTGAGCGCACCTGGGCAACGGCCGTGGCCCCCGCTGGCGCAGGTGACCCGGCCCGCCCGCGCCAACTCCGGGCCCACGGGAGGGCGAGGGGCGCGGGCGGGCACGCGGGGACCGGGCGTCCGGGATTTGTGCGGCCGCGGCACCCGGCAAAGAGGCGCCTCTGCTCACCATTTGCGCACTTTCTCGATAGCCGCCATGACCCTCTTGATATCATCTTTGGCCCGGCTCCTGGTTTCGGCTCGAACCGACCTGCCCGACATGGTGCTGGCGGAGACGGAGACTGGGGCCGCGCCGCCGGGTCCTGCTCCCGCTCCGCGGCGGCCACACTCGCTCGCTCTCGGCTCACTCACACAGACACTCACACACGCACTCACACACTCACACACACATACACACACAAAGCCTGTGCCGCCGCGCGCTGGGCCCAGTGCGCAAGCGCCGGACGGCAGCTGCACCGAGCGGGGGAGCAGCGCCGCCGCCGCCAGTGCGGCCTCCGGGGCCGGCAGCGCCCCAGGCTCTAGTTGTGCGTCGCGACCCTGGCCCCCGCTCGGGGACAGCGCCAGGAACTCCAGGCCAGGGCGGCGAGGGGTGCACCGCGACCCCGGCCCCCTCGGACCGGAGGGCACGTGGAGTGGGTTGTTGGGGCTGAGCGCGCGGATGCGTACTAGGAGGCCGCAGGTGCCCGGGGGCGCCCGGGGAGGCCGAGCCGGCTGAGCAGGGCGCGCTTTCCCTGGAAGCCAGCTTGGTGACTTGTCTCCGGCTCAGATTCGTTGCAACCGTTGCAATAATGCAAGTTTCTTGTGGGGCACTTGACTTCTCAGAGTTGAAGGCTGCGATTCGGGACGCAAGTTGCTCTTGGAGAGAGTTGAGGCATACGGAACGCTGCCCGCCCTCTTCCTCAGCTCAACTTGTTCGCCTTTCGCTGCGTCCTTTCTGGAAACTGAGATCAAAGGAAAGTGGCCTGTGGCAGGGCAGACCCGAAGAAACAAATGACCTCGTTTATTAAATTGACCAGCACATGGTCTTTTTACAGGGGATCTTCCCTCCCACCTGAAGATCAGGTGTCCTTGCTGGGTGGCTGGCGTGCCTGTCAGATGACCCCTATTCAGGACTGAACCCGTTGGTGTCGCCCCTAACAAGTACCAGGCTCCAGGAAGCTGAAATGGATGGGCCAGCCCCCGGTGAGGGCTTTTGAGGGCGGTTTCCTCCCGGTTACTACTCAGGACAGTTCTGTAGAGGACTCTGTGATGATCAGGACAGCCAAGGTGACCCCGTCTTTGCGTTTGGCAGCAGCTATTTAGATTTGGCCAGCGCCTATCATGCTCCATGGATGCTGGGAAAAAGCGAGAGGGCCACCCTCAGCAATTCCAACACTAGACCGTTGCCAGATGGGGAAACTGAGTCGCAAAGAAGTTCCATCCAAGGTCATAGACATTACCTGTGGCTCCAGCGCTCATTCTTTTTAATCCCAAGCGATTTGCCATGGAGATTAGGGTTGTTTAGGGAGAAGAGCTACATTGCCACGGGACTGTGGAGTTGGTTTTTGCTCTGGGCATGCCATTTTACTTTTCTGAATTTCAAATTACTAATATGAAAAATGAAGGCTAGAGCAGTTACCTCAGTAGCCCAGAAATCCCAAAAGAATGGACTCAAAACAGAAACATGCACACCAATGTTCATTGCAGCATTTTTCACAGTAGCCAAAAGGTTCATCAGAAGATGATGGGATGAACAATGTAATGCACACACATACATGGAATATTAAGCAGCCATAAGAGACATGAAGTCCTAATATATACAACACCACGGATGCACCATGAAACATTAGGTTGAGTGAAAGAAGTCAGCCACAAAAGGATAAATATTCTATGAAATAGGCAACTATTTAGAGACCAAACGGAGTACAAAGAAGGGAAGAGGGAAAGTCATTGCTCAGGGGATAATGGTGGTGGAAGAGTCTGGAGACAGATAGTGATGGCAGTTGTACAATACGGTGAAAGTAATCAATGTCACTAGGTTGTAACAATTGTCGAATTGGCAAATGTGTTATATGTGTTTTTAGCACAATAGACATCAATTTTAAAAGAAGAAAAGCACTTGCTTCAGAGAATTATCCAAAGGAAAATATAAGAAAATCTGTAATGAAAGGCCTCAAAACAGATGTCTGAGTGGATCTAGCCAGCAGATGTGTACTTTGGGCCACGCAGAACTTTTAACAAATATTTTAATACAAAACAGAAAGGTAACATGTCAAAGAAACAAGTATCTGTTGATTAGCAGACAAACAAAATGTAGCATATGCACCCAAGAGAATATTATTCAGCCATAAAATAAAAGACATACAGATGTATGCTCTCATGGGATGGGATAGTTAAGTTTTTGTGTCAACTGGATTGGGCCAGCATTCTCAGTGGTTTGTCAGTTAAGACTAATACTCTGCCATGAGGAGCTCTTATAATATAATGAAATCACCTCCATGATTTTAAAAAATATTTTAATCCAAAATAGAAAGGTAACTTCCTTTCTATTTTGGATTAAAATATCTGTTATGAGCAGCCTGTCAGATGAAAGGAGGTTTCCTCAGGGGTGTGGCCTGCTCCCAAGATGGGTGGATGCTGTTGAAATGCTGGTTTGCTTTTTGATTGGTCTAGATCCTGCATCTGGCTTATCAGCTGACATCTGGTTCTTTGGAGTTGAGCCAGTGGCCTGCCGTATTGCCTAGTGATCCTTGGAGTCATCAGCAGCCAACCGTCTTAATTGCTAATCTTGAATCCATTCTCCTCTGCAACCAGAAGCATGCAGTCCTACCTGCCAATCTTGGGTTCATCCGCTTCTACAGCTCCATGAGTCAGGAGAAGTCTCCAGCCTGACATCCAAACCACAACTTGGAACCTGCCTTCTACAATTGTGTGAGCCATTTCCTTGATATAAACCTCTCTGTATATATACGTAGATAAGCTACTGACTTTGGCTCTCTAGAGAACACAGCCAAGACATTGGATGAATCTTTAAAACACAATGCCAGAACCGTGAAAGAAGTCCGACACCAGAGGAAAAATACAGTATGATTTGTTTTTCTGTGTTTATTTTCTTTTTCTTTTTAAAACTCTTTATTGCAAATTGAGTGAAGGTTCACAGAGCAGACCAGTTTTACATACAACAAATTGTATTCTTTGCTTCATTGCAATGACTGCAATCCCTTCCATGTACCAACAGTTAATAGTATTTACCTCTGTTCACTTTACTGCATTCCTCTGTCTCTCACTATCTTTATCTTTCCTCTGCTAACCTCTCTTTTGTTGTATATTGCCTGCCCTGCAACCCATGTTTAACATGTGTCTACCTGGTGTGGTGCTATGCGCTAATGTGTCAGACTGCAAAGCCATTTGAACTGCAAGGTCGGCGGTTCAAGCTCACCAGCCACTCCTTGGAAACCCTATACAGGGTTGCTATGGGTCAGAATCGACTCGACGGCACTCAACAACAACCTCTAGGTAGTGACTAATTTTCCCTCCCCTTCCCCCTGTAATCATTTTAGGTTGTTGCTTTTATTAAGAAAGCCTATAGTGACTGCTAAGTGGTATGGAGCTTCCTTTGGGGTGATGAAAAAGTGCTGGACCTAGAGAGCTGTACAACATTATGATGCGACTTTGAAATGGTCAGCTGTATGTTATTTGTATTTTACAAAAAAAAAACAAAAACAAAAACAAATACCTAGTGAATTTAGAGATAGCAGTACATCTGGCACCACTGGGCCCCACGGATTCACTTTCCTCTGGATCCAAGGGGCCACCATGCCCTTTGAACAACGCTCTCTAGTTGATCAAACTGCTCACCCAATGACCTCACTCATTTGTATTACCTGTCTGGCCCCTGAAGCTATTTGTGTTTTTGATCCCTGATTATACCGTAAAGCTCTCTACAAACGTTCTTTACAAATCTAATATGTCACTTTTTTATAGTTTCCTGTTCCCTGCAGATATTTTTAAGACTCCTTTATTTTCTTCAACAAAGCATGGTTGTTTTATAGTCTGGGTCTGATCATTCTAAAACCTGAAGTATCTGAGGATCTGTTTCTGCTAGTTCTTGCTCATGGAATCATATTTCCTTATGGTATGTCTGCTTCTCCTTGACCATGCCAGACACTACATTTTAAGCTTTGATTTATAGGGATTATTTGAGGCATCGGATGAAGTTAACTTTCCTCTAGAGATGATTTACATTTGCTTTTGCCAGGCTCCGGAGGGAACTGATGGTGTAGGACCACCTCAGTGTGAGTTCAGGGCGATGGAAATTCAGGCTGCAGGGTGTATCTGACAAGTTTGCTTACGACAGCCCGCAGGTGGAGTCGGCATTGCGTTGCAGCCCATGTGTGCTTAGCTTGAACTCAGCCATGGTGAAAGTCATTACACTATGGTAACTGGCACATACAATAAATGATGAGGACCCTCTTTTCCCTTCTTGGTCCAGAACTCTTTGTTAAACACTTGACACCTCTTTGGAGGCCAGTGGGCGCCAGACTATTGTAGGGAGGGTCTTCTACCTACTGTGGGCCCTGGACTTTGATTTTTGATCCCCCACATCCCTTTCTCCACAAAACCATTCAAACTCAAGTTCAAATATGCCAGAATTGGCAAATATTCGACAGGCGAAAATGACTTCCTTGCTGGACTCTCTTACAAGTTTTTTTTTTTTTTTTAAGTTTTTATTGTGAGTTATGGGATAGTTAACATGGGAGAACATTAGCTTTACATTCATCCTATCGTATATCGTTTCATTGCCATGATTACTATCCCTTCCATGCATCATCAAACAACCTGCAAGCCTGCCCACCGGTCATCAGCACACAGCCCCTCTCCCTCTCTAGGTCTAGAGTCCCCAGCTGCTCCATCTCTCCACATCATCATCTCTGCCTCCATCTTTGGCATCCGTGTTTCTCTGGGTAGGTTCCCACGCTCCACTCTTCTCCCAGAGACCTCCGCTCCTGGGCTGCAAAGTCAACCACTCCCTTCCCTTTACTACAAAATATCTACCTTTATATTTCCAACCCTCACAGTCAGTCCTGAGAGCAATTATTCACTATTGTACCACAATCAGGGTTCTTTTTAATTACCCTGTTAATTCTTTACTCTCATTAGCATGTTGTGGCTTTTTAGATGGTTTGTAATCCTTTTTTTTTTTTCCCCCAGCATTCCTTGTTGTTTGAGAGTTAATCTGAATAACTGTTCCCAGAAACTAGAAGTCCCATTCTCTATGAATGTTGTTTATGATTAGACATGGTAATCCCGTAAAATGGGAATAATGATAACACCAACCTCATAGGGTTGTGATGAGGGTTAAGCATCATAATACAAGGGGGCTTCAAAATGTTGATGGGAAAATTCCATTATCTTTTCATTCCATTTTTCCACCAGCTGTGTGAAGCTGCACTTGTATTTGGTGAGTCCTTATAATAGTGCCTGGCATGTGTATCAGAATAAAGGGCCTGTGGGATCCCTCGGTGCTCTGGTGGTATAGTAGGTTAACTGTTAGGCTGCTAATCCAAAGGTCAGCAGTTCAAATCAACCTGCCTCTCCTCGGGAGCTGGGGGTGGTGGCACAGCCTTGGAAACTCTACCGAGCAATTCTCCATCGTATGGAGTCCTGCTGTGGCACTGTGGGTTAATGCACTGAACCGCAAGGTCGGTTTGAGCTTCAAGGTCAGCAGTTCAGACCCACCAGCTGCTCCTCAGAAACCCTAGGCAGGATCACTATGAGTCAGAACTGACTGGAAGGCACGAAACAACAACTCTATCCTACAAGGTCATTATGGGTCGGAATTGACATGGTATCAGTGAGTGAGTACCGATATAGATACCAAAATATGATATAGAAGGGAAGAGTTCTGGTGGTACAGTGGTTGTTAAGCACTTTAAACCCACCAACCACTCCACAGGAGAAAGATGTAGCCGTCTGCTTCTGTGAAGATTACAGCCCTGCGAAGCCTAGAGAGCAGTTCTACTCTGTTCGACTCCTCCAGGCTTGCTAGAAGTTGGAATCCACTGGATGCTGGGTTTGGTTTTGGTGGGAGGAGCCCTGATATTTATGTCCGTCCTACAGCCTGAAATCAAACTGCTTCTGTATTCTGGGTGACTCTCTTCAACCCCGATGTTAAACCTTCCACTAACCAAGGCTTGTTTGCCACTGTGAGGTGGAGGAGGTTTCCATTTCAGGAGCCGAGGAAACGTGGTATCAGTTCTGGTACATCTCTGTAGCCCTGGTACATCTCTGTAACCCTGGTCCTCACCTAGCAACTTGCAACAGCAGCCGACCAGCAGGCGTCCATTTGCATAAACAGAAGTGCTAGGGAGGAGGGTTGGGAAGCAGGTCATTAGAAAGGTGTAGCAAAGCCGGAAAGGAACCCTGGTGGCGCCATGGCTAAGTGCTGGGTCATTAGTTCACACCCACCCTCAACTCCAAGTGAGAAAAGACTTGGCAATCTGTTCCTGTCAAGGTGCACAGACAGGAACCCCATGGAGGCGGTGCTACTTCATCCTATAGGGTCGCTGTGAGCTGGAGTCAACTTGACCCACAGCAGCAGCAAAGGGGATGGGGTGCATCAGTGGTAGCATTCTTGCCGTCTATGTGGTAGACCCCAGTTAACGCACCGAATGTGTGGCCATCACCCACTGGTTAGTGGTGGCTTGCATGGTGGAATGAATCTGAACACATATTTCAGCAGAGCTTCCAGATGAGGGTGGACTGGCCATCTACTTCCAAAAATCATTACAGCACAGTTGTGTTCTGTTGTGCGAGGGGCCAGCACGGGCCAACTTCAGGATGGGTACAAAAAGCAAAGGGAGACATCCTCAAGAGAAAGTTTCCTCCATGGAAGGGCATCAAGTCTGCTGAGAAGGAAATTTCTGGTTGTGCTGCAGCCAAGATGCACATCAGGACTCCAACAGCGGGCCACCTCCCTCCTCTCACCGAAATGGAAGCTGTGGGCCAGCCAAGCCCTTGTCAAAACCCAGCTCTTCCGACTACAGTCTGTGGGGCTTCCCCTCTCCACGCTGGCTCTTCATGTGGAATTTTAGATGCCAGAGGAGGCCTTGGGATTTTTCTGTTGCTGGAAGGAGCCCTGGCAGTGTAGTAGTTAAAGTGTTTGCCTGCTAACTGAAAGGTCAAAGGTTTGAACCTACCAGCTGATCTGGGGGAGGAAGATGTAGCAAGCAGTCTGCTTCCATAAAGATGGCAGCCTTGGGGCAGTTATACTCTGTCCCCTAGGGGTGAGGGATATGAGTTGGCATCAACCCAGTGATGAAGATAAGGAGAGGTGTCTCTACATCCATGGAGGTAGGCCCTGGTCCTGTGTCCCAACCTGAGCCAGTTGACAGATGGTTTCAGGTATGACTTTGATTTTTTAAAATAATATTTATTGAGCTAGAATTCATGCACCATAAAATCCACCTTTCAAAAGTATACAATTCAGTGGGTTTTGGTATGTTCACTGGGTTGTACAATCCTCACCACCATGAACATCAGAGTATTGTCGTCATCTGAAAAAGACGCCCCATATCTATTTGGAGTAACTTCCCATCGCCTCTTCCAGCCCGTGGTAACCTCTAGTCTTCTCTGCATTTCTGAGTTTGCTTATTCTGGACATTTCTATAAATGGAATCATGAAATATATATTCCTTGTGTCTGGCTTCTCTTAAACGTTTTTGAGATTCATCCATGTTGTAGCATGTATTTCTTTTCATGGCCCAGTAATGTTCCTGGTGTGGTACTGTAGGATCAGCACTGGACTGCGAACCATGAGGTTCAAACCCACCAGCTGCTCCTTGGAAACCCTAGACTCAGTGGCAGTTAACAACAACAATGTTCCACGTTTTGTCATTCATCATCTGATGGACATTGAGTTGTTTCTACTTCTTGGCTATTACAAATAAAGCTGCTATGAATATTTGTGTACAGGTTTCTATGTGGACACAGTTTTTCATTTTGTGTGTGTGTGTGTGTGTGTGGGTAAATGCCTATGAGTAGACTTGCCTGGTGTGGCACTGTAGGATGCGTACTGGACTTCTAACCACAAAGTCAGTGGTTCAAACCCACCAGCTGCTCCTTGGAAACCCTATACACAGTTGCTACAATTTAGGACTGACCTGGTACTTAACAACAACAGGGTAATTTTATGTGCTATATTTTGAGGAACTGCCAAGTCGTTTTCCACAGCAACACCATCATTTTACATGCCCACCAGCAGTGCATAGGGTTCCGCGGGAGAAAGATGAGGTGTTCTGCTCCCGTAAAGATTTACAGCCTCGGAAACGCTGTGCAGGGTCGCTATGAGTCGGAACCGACTCCACGGCATTTAACACCACCAACAACAACATATTTTGAGGAACTGCCAAGTCTTTTTCCACAGCAACACCATCATTTTACATGCCCACCAGCAGTGCATAGGGTTCCAGTTTTTCCACGTTTGCCAACATTGTTTATTGGCCGGTTTTTTTCCTTTTCACCCTGCTAGTGGGAATTGTATAGTAGCTGGCTGGTTTGGACTTTGACTTTGTTTTTTGAGGGGGTT
Organism: Chrysochloris asiatica; assembly: GCF_000296735.1. NCBI lineage: Eukaryota > Metazoa > Chordata > Mammalia > Afrosoricida > Chrysochloridae > Chrysochloris > Chrysochloris asiatica. Next base: position 3,144,245 of record NW_006408596.1, read on the forward strand.
CAGGGGTAATGGGACCAGTGGCATCAGGCAGGAAGAGAGCATGTACTGCCTCTTCCAGTTTCTGGGGAAATCACAAGTCCTGGTATGGTGCTGTGGGTTAATGAGTTGGATTGCAAACTCAGTTTGAGCTGCAAGGTCGGCGGTTCAAGCTCACCAGCTGCTCCTTGGAAACCCTATACAGGGTCACTATGGGTCAGAACTGACTTGACGGCACTTAACAACAACAACAACGGGGGTAATGGAGAAATGATTCCTATCTGGTGAGGTCTTCAGGGAGCTTAGAGGTACTGGGAATGTTGTGTGCCCAGGGGTAGTAGAGCCCCTGGAGTGCCGGCCATTTTGGTTTCCGCTCATTTTCAGAGCTTGCTTCTCCATTGATTCTGTGAGTTGCCTGATAAATAAATAAAGTCCTCTTCCACTTAAGCTCCTCAGAGCCACTTTCTACTGCTGCAAACCAAAGATCCTGATTGGTACCACAGCCAAGCAGTACCTTAGTCTTATTTATGTTTCCTGAATGTTTCTTCTCCTAGCGCCCGCAGGGCTTCCCTTCTTCCCGGCACTACTGGAATCCTCTCCTCATCATTCTCCCTGCCCCAGCCACCCCTTCCTGCCCTTCACTCAGTCTTTTGCGTCTGAGATGGTCCTATCTGATCCTGACCCTCCCTGTTCACTTTAGGCATCTAGTCTCAATGGTTTGGCACTTCAGGCCACTTAGAAAGGGGCAGCTGCTGCTCTCTGAACAGCCCACCCGGCCACTGCTCTTCAGACACTCCTCAGATCAGCTGGGGGCTTCTCAGACTTTTCATGTCATCTCACACCCTCAAAAATGCTGGTTCCTCTGCCTGGCATGTCTTTCTTCATTTATGCCATTTCTGCTCCACCTTCCCTGACCGCCTCGTCCAGCACTTTCAAGGGCAGGAGATGACGCTACAATTGCTGTGGACTTGCCTGTGTTCCTTACAACAGATGCTCTGTGTCCCCTTGCCCAGTACACACAGCACACACAGAGTTGTCATGGAGGACAGTACTAAAGAGACTTTGCATAGGCCATAAGCTACTGCCATTCTGTTATTTACTCTAGGGAAGTCTAAGTGGTGGCGGTGATGACCAGCAAGACATGGAAATGGGTAAGCGGTACAACTGAGGCTTTGCTGCATTCTGGGATACGCTGGCAGTCACCACCCACGACCCAACCCTGGTGGGTATAGACTGAAATAAAACTTTGCGGGAAGAGACAAGGTAGACATAGGTGGTGCACACAGTTAAGCGCGTGACTATTAGAGGAAAGGTTGGCATTTCAAACGCACCAAAAAAGCCTGGAAGACAAGACCTGCTTCCAGATCACTGTTCTGAAAGCCCTATAGAGCACAGTTGTACTCTGCACGTGTGGGGTTAACGCGCGAGGAAATTGACTCGACGGCAACTAACGACAAGGACAAGAAATCATTGTGGAAACGGCCTGCTTGATTCCTGCAAACAAAACCAAAGCAACCATGAGCACCAAGCCATCCCTCCGACTGTCTTCTCAATTCAGCTGGGCGTGTGTTAGAGCTCACTGCAGTGACCACACTGAATTCTGACACCACAGTTAGGGGGTTTCTTAGGGAAGTTAACCAGTTACGATACAGGATCAGAAATGTTCAGGGCACGTTTCTTCTAGTCAGGACAGTCTCTCCTTAGCCATGGCCACTGTCAGGCCTCTCTCTGCATGGCCAATGTTACAGAGCTCTTTTAGGATTGCTGATAAATACTCACAAGGCACATCATTCTACCACAAGCCTCAGCCTGAAAGTCTGCAGCTCTAGTTCCCAAGGTCAGCAAACGTAGCTCCCCCAGTGAAGTGTCTAGAGACACTCCACTCTGCCAGTAAGCCTCCTGTCCAAAGTCACTCAACGCTACTTGCTTTGTGGGCTGGGAAGCCCACTCTGCTCTGTCTCAGGTTCTGGCTCTTGGCTCTGCTGCTGCTGCTCCTTTGCCCCTACCTTCATGTCACAACATTCTGTCTGTTGCTAGGTCAAGGAGGTTCAGTGCACAGGGACCTTGGGTCCAAATTGTATGCTCCACCCCTCGCCCTTTCTTCATCGATGGCAGTGAGATCTCTCTCCTGCTTCTGAAACAGCTCATTTTATACTCATGTTAGAGTTCAAAGTTTTTATAATCACAATGAACTCATCTAACCCATAAGCATCTTCCCCACCTTCTCTTATCCAGACCCACCAGAAAAAAGTCATTTGATGGAAGTTTACAAAGACTAAGTCTAGAAGAGACATTAAATAATTTACTACACAGCAATTACATTTTTTTTTTTTTTTAAAGGAAGCTGAAATCCCTGGAAACCTTCAAAAGAGGAAAAGATGCTACTTCAAGGTCTTAAGATTTATGGGTTCACACCCACTGTGAGATTTTACCTTTGGGTAGTGTCATATAAGACCACACCAAGTTCAGGGCAGACCTCACAAGACTTATTAAAGGTCTTCCCTAAACAGATGAGTGAGGGTCGATTCCATGTTTCTTTGGATACAAAGATCTGAGCATGGCCTGATCTTTCACATGGAAAATTTGGCCAGCCTCCATCACTCCTGCTGATTTCTCATATGAAGAGATTCCTATTCAGACTTATGGAGAAAGAACATTAAATTACACACATGTGACATATGTAGATGAATTATATTTGAAGGAACTTCAAAAAGTATGTGAAAAAATGGAACTGAAAGATAATGGCATTTTCTCATGAACTTTTGGAAGCTTCCTTGTGTAAATAATAGTGCTAAAGGAGTGCTTGAAAGCATGCTAGACTCCTGTGGACCTCCCCCTGAGCCTACAGTGCTGCCTAGGGTCCAACCACACAGTCCTTTGGTTCATTGAATGAGTCTGGTTCTTCTGCTGCTCTAGGCTGTGGTGCCCACCATCTCCTCAACCTAGAAAGTTCTCTCCTCTCTTTCTGTGACTGGTCAGCTCCCAGATGTCTCATCTTTAGAGACGCCCTCCTCGACCACCTTTCTATAACACATTCCCCCCTTGTGATTTCCTCTCCTGGGGCCCTAGCCTTTCCCTTTGACTTGCGGCACAATTTACAATGATAGGTTATATGTTTGTTTGGCACAAGCTCCCTAAAGACAAGAACCATGGTGTCTTGTTTCAGCCTTAACACATCCAACCTTAACACAGGACAAGCACGCAGTACAGATTTGTTGAGTCCATGGACAGATGAATGAATGAAGTCCATCTCTCTGCTATTATAAGTGGAGACCAGAGCAGGTGGGCAGCACCCATTCCCTTATGCTGTCTAGTTCCCTAGGGCTTATGCCCTAACAGAAATACCAAGCAGGTGGCTTTCACAAACAGAAATTTATTCTCTCACAACCTAGGAGACGAAACGTGCAAATCCAGGGTACCACCTCTAAGGGAAGTCTCTCTCTCTCTCTCTCTCTGCTGGTTCTGGGAGAAGTTTCTTGTTATCAATCTTCCTCTGGCTCTAGGAGCCTTCCAGTGTAGGAAGCCTAGGTCCAAAGGATAAGCCCTACGCTAGGCAAGAGATGTTGAGAAAGCTCCATATCATCAGCCCAAACAAAGCCAGGGCGACTGTGGAACAGACCATCAATTGCTTATATGCAAGTTCAGGCTGAAGCTGAAAAAAATGAAAAGTCCACGAGAGCTGAAGCATGGCCATCTGAATTTCGAGACCACCTCAAGAACAGGTTTGCTGCAATAGACGCTAATCACAGGAGCTATGGGATAACATCAATAACTTACATAGGAAGTAAGTACAAGGACGTTAAAAAGAGAGGAAAGAAGGAAAAGGCCAAAGTACATGTAAGAAGAGACTCTGAAACTTCTTTTACAGTGTAGAGCTACTAAAAGCCAATGGAAGAAATGAGGAAGTCAAAGAGCTGAATGGAACATTTCAAATGGCAGCTTGAGAAGACCAAGTCAAGGATTATAATGAAATGTACAAAGACCTGGAGTTAGAAAATCAGAAGAGAAGAATGCACTCAGCATTTCTCAAGCTAAAACAACTAAAGAAAAAAAATCAAGCCTCAACTTGCAATACTGAAGGATGGGCAAAATATTGAATGATGCAGAAAGCATCGAAAAATGATGGGAGGTATACACAGATTCACTGTGCCAAAAAGAAATGATCGATGTTCTTCAAGAGGCAGCATATGATCAAGCACCAATGGCATTGAAGGAAGAAGTCCAAGCTACACTGAAGTTTCTCCAAGAAACAAAACAAAATACAAAAAAAACTCCAGGGGTTGATAGAATATAAATTGAAATCTTTCAACAAACTGATGCAGGACTGGAGGCGCTCGCTCATCTATGTCAAGAAATGGCCAACCAATTTGAAGATATTCATGTTTGTGTCCATTCCAAAAAAAAGTGACTCAACAGAATGTAGAAATTACTGATCAATATCATTAAGATCACATGCAAGTAGAATTTGGCTGACGATAATTCAAATACGATTGCAGTAGTACATTGAAAGGGAGCTGCCAGAAATCCAAGGCAGATTCAGAAGAGGATGTGAAACTAGGGAATCATTGCTGATGTCACATGGGTCTTCACTGAAAGTAGAGAATACCAGAAAGATGTTTACTTGTGCTTTATTGACTATGCAAAGGCCTTTGTGTAGATCATGACAAGCTATGGGTAACACTGTGAAGAATGGGTATTCCAGAACACTTAAATGTACTCACGAGGAACCTGTACATAGACCAAGAAGCAGTCATTTGAACAGAACAAGGGGATAGAGAATGGTTTAAAATCAGGGAAGGCATGCTCCAGGCTTGTATCTCTTTACCATATTTATTCAATCTGTATGCTGAGCAAATAATCTGAGTTTACGGATTATGTGAAGAAGAACATGGCATCAGGATCGGGGGAAGATTTGTTAACAACCTGTGATGTGCACATAACACACCTTGCTTGAGGACTTAAAATACTTACTGATGAAGATCAAAGACCACAGCTTTCATTATGGATTGCACCTCAATGTAAAGTCACCACAACTGGATCAGAATGCAGTATCATGATACATGGAGAAAAGATTGAAGTTGTCAAAGACTTCATTTACCTTGGATCCACAATCCACACTCATGGAAACAGAAATAAAAAAATCAAATGACATACTGCAATAGGCAAATCTACTGCACAAGACCTCTTTAAAGTGTTCAAGAGCAAAGATGTCAGTCTGAGGACTAAGGTGCAACTGACCCAAGCCATGGTATTTTCAGTAGCCTCATATGTATGTGACAGTTGGACAGTGAAAAAAATACTGTAGAAGCATTGATGCATATGAGTTATGGTGTCGGAGAAGAATACTGAAAGAACCATGGACTTCCAGAAGAACAAATAAACCTGTATTGGAGAAGTATAGCCAGAATGCTGCTTAACAGTCAGGAAGGTGAGATGTTATCTCTCATACCTCAGACATGTTGTCAGGAAGGATCAGTCCTCCAGAAGGACATCATGCTTAGTAGAGGATCAGCGGAAAAAAAGGAAGACCCCCAACGAGATGGATTGGCACTGTGGCAGAAGCAAAGGGCTCAAGTGTAACAACAATTGTGAGGATGGCACAGGACCAGACATGTTTTGTTCTGTTGTCAATGGGCTTGCTGTGAGTTGGAGCCGAGTTGATGGCTCCTAACAACAAGTTCTTGGTAATAGGAGATCTCTTAGATCTCTGCTTGTCTAATCTCTTTTATATCTCAAAAAAATTGACTCAATATACAACCAATCCCATAGGCTGTAGCCTTCCTCATTAACATAACTCATTAACATCTTAGAGGTGAGGATTTTTATTGTGAATTTTGTGTTAGTTTACATGGGAGAACATTATCTTTACATTCATCCTATCGTATTTCCTTTCATTGCAATTATTACAGTCCCCTGCATGCATCAACCAAGCAAAAGGTACACCTCGCACACCTGCCCCCTGGCTGCCAGCATACAGTCCCTCTCCCTCCCTGAGTCCAGAGT
>NW_006408596.1:3158919-3172360 GCF_000296735.1 Chrysochloris asiatica
GATGGGCAACTTGGACATTGGCTACCCAAAATGGGTGGCGGGGGGGCTACAAAGGCAAGAAGTGACTGGCTTACAAGCTTTCAAGAGGGAACCTAGATCCAGAGGGCCTAGAGGAAGGTAGAATCTGTCTAGGCGGGGTTAATGCAATGAAATGCAGATGGGTCTCTTTTGATACAACAGTGAATAACTGTTATCAGGACTGATTGTGAAGGTTGTAAATGTAAAGGTAGACGTTTTGTAGCAAGGAGGGGAGTGATTACCTTTTCAGTCTAGAAGCGGAGGTCCCTAGGACCATCAAGGGAGAAGAGTGGAGAGCGGGACCCTACCCAGGGAAGCAGTGATGCCTGAAATGGAGGCAGAGACGTGGAGCAATGGAGCAGCTGGAGACTTTAGATCCAGAGAGGGAGAGCGACTGTGTGCTGAAGACCTGGGGGATATGGGGGGCAGGATTGAAGGGTATGCCCTTTGGTTGATTGATGATGCATGGAGGGGATTGTAACCATGGCAATGAGACAATATACGATAGAATGAATGTAAAACTAATGTTCTCCCATGTAAACTATCACATATTTCACAATAAAACATTTAAGAAAAAAAAAAAAATTCAATGACATTGATTATATCCATCAAGGTGCACAGCCATCACCACTGTCTGCTCCAAATTCTTCCATGACCCGAACAGAAACTCAGTGACTGACCGCTAAGCATGAGTCCTCCTGGTGACCACTAGTCAACTTTGGTCTCTATATCTGTCTACTGTAGATATTTCATGTAAGTGGGACCATACAGTATTTGTCTTGGTGTGACTGGCTTATTTCGCTCAGCATCCTGGGTTCCAGGTTCATCCTTGTCATGATATGTATTGGGATGTCGTTTCTCTTTATGATTGAATACTGTTGCCTTGTATGGATACAGCACCTTTTGTTTCTCCATTCACCTGTTGATGGGCATTTAGGCTGTTCGCATCTTGTGGTACAGTCCTGGTATGGTGCTGTGGTTTAATGCGTTAGACTGCAAAGTCGTGTGAACTGCAAGGTCGGTGGTTGAAGCTCACCAGCTGCTCCTTGGAAACCCTACACAGGGTCACTATGAGTCGGAATCAACTCGACAGCACTCAACAACAACAATAACATCTTGTGGTTGCTGTGAACAGTGCTGCAGGAACATAAGTGTTGGATTTTGTTTTTAGTATTCCTTCTAGCTAAGCTTGCAGAGTGGCAGCCTGCTGTTGCCTCCCAGTGCCTAGTTATTACATCCATTGTCAAGACAGTCGCCTGCAGGGAAATGGCTGGCAAATTCCCTCAGAATATACTCAAACTGAAAACCCAAAGTGGTCTAGCACAGGGAAAGCTTGACGACACAGGGTTTCCACAAAAGTCCTTTTTGCTCTGTGTCACCTTGAGACACAGCAGATGGCCCTGACTGACAAAGGACAGTGAGGGGACCCGGAAGCAGTGGGCTCTGACTGGCTTCAGGAGAGTTTGCTCGAGAATTCAGAGGCAGAAGCATGGAGAGAATCTGGCAGTGTTAGAGCCACAGATTTTCTTAAAAGAGAAAGAAGGAAAAAAATGTGTGTGGGTTGTTGTTAAGTGAGTATTGTTGTTGTTAGGTGCCATCGAGTTGGAACTGACTTATAGTGAACCTTTACAGAGTTTCCAAGGAGCAACTGGTGACTTTGAACCACCAACCTTATGGTTCAAACTGACCTTGTGGTACAGTGCTTTATCCCAAACATATATATGTTATGTTGTTAGGTGCCATAGAGTTGGTACAGACTCATAGCGACCATATTCACAGCAGAATGAAACACTGCCTGATCCTGGGCCAACCTCACTATTGTAACCACACTTGAGCCCATTGATGCTGCCACTTTGCTAATCCATCTCGCTGGGGGATCTTCCTTTTTTTCTCTGATGCTCCACCTTAACATGCATGATATCCTTCTCCAGAGACTGGTCCCGCCTGACAATATGTCCGAAGTATGAGAGATGACGTTTGGCCATCCTGGCCTCCAAGGAGCACTCTGGCTGCACTTCTTCCAACACAGATCTATTGGTTCTATAGGCACTTTCAATATTCTCCTCCGACACCATAACTCAAAAGCATCAATACATAGTATTGTGGTTTTGGTGAAGGTTTAGACTTCCAGTTTAGGTTTCCTTTCAACAACTTCTACACACGTTGTTCAGTAACAATGGTCACAGTGTTCACAGCGGCTTGCACATTCTCATTATTTTTTGTTCTGGAGGTTCCATTTCCATTCATCTAGTTTCCCTGCCTCCTTACCTTCTCATCTGTATTTTAAAGTCATCGCTGACTGTTTGGTTTCCTGTAGGTGAGTTTTTAAAACAATAGTACGTACTATGGGTGATATTATTTTTTGAGCCAACAGATTATAAAGGCCTTAGTTTTGGATCAAGGTTTGAAGAGTATCTCAGTGTGATAGGCTCAGAGAATCCTCTCGTCTCAACTGGTTCATTAAGGCTGTTATTCGTTCTTTTAGGAATGTAGTTCTATTCCACATTTTTCTCCTGGATTTCTGTTTTTAACTTTTTATTATGAATTGAGTGAAGGTTTACAGACAAGATCATCAGCTTTACCTTCCACAAATCATACACTTTGTTTCATCTCAATGATTACAATCCCTTCCCTGCAACAACAGTTCTCCTATTTCCTCCCTGTGGCTCCCCATTTACATCTTGTATTTCACAAAAGAACAAAGCAAAAATATTTAATGTACACATACAAAAAATATATATTCATTGAAATGTCTAAAGGGCACATTCTGTAAGCTAGTCTTCTGCCCGTAAGCACACAGCCTTACTCAGTCCATGGGCCTAGAGCCCACAGCTGCTCTGTCTTGTCTCTAAATCCAGTCACAAACTTTCAAAATGGCCGTCACAGGGTCCATCAGCTGCTGCTGCTCATCAATCACCCTATCTCTTGTCACGTCTATTCAGCTCTCCCTCCCAGTAAGCACTCGATCCACTTTTTGATCCCTTCAGAGTTCAGAATTCCAGGACAGTCCTCTCTTTCTCATCTGTCTCATCTGGTTTTCTGTATCCTCGCTGCAGAGAGCCCACACAGCCATTCTGCCTAGTTTGCCATCTTTTCCCTTGAAGCAGTTGAAGGATATTTTAAATGATAAATCCACATGGAGCGTGTGAGTACTACTTCTTCTATGAAGGAATGTCCACAGAACTTTGTTTTTTTATTATCATTCATTGGTATAGGACCAGTAAGGAAGAAGAAGAAAGTTCTCACTAGAGCTTCAAGGGTTACTGTCCTGCCTAAGTTGCCAGAATTTGTCACTAAATGCACTAGGGTCCTTACAACGTTTCCTATGAATGATCATTTCGGGGTTGTCTGAGGGATCACTGCACAAATTCAGAGAATTGACTCAGGAATTCAGTTATTAAAAGCTTTTTTATTTTGAAATTATTTTAGGTTTACACTAGAGCTGTTAGACAGTGGAAATGGTAAGACTTCACATATGCCCCTCGTCCAGCTTCCCCTAATATTAGCGGCTACCCACTTGGCTCTGCCTCACAGTCACCTCATGTCCAACAGAAAGGACCACTGGGTCCTTCACCAGGTTCATGATGGTTAGCATGGAGTCTGTCACCGTGAGTCCTGTGTCAGTCCATCTCATGCAGGCTAGCCCTCATTTTGGTGGACACTACCAACCATGGTGTCATCTCCCCTGTTATTAACACATTACAGAACTGTGGCCCACTTAGCAAAACAAAGGAATCAGTGCCAGAGTAACACTGTGGACCAAAGTCCAAACATTAGTAGAATGTCCCCAGTTTTATCACTAATGGCCTTTCTTTGTCCCAGGGCCCCATCCAGGATCTCATATTGCATTTTGTTGTCACAGTGCCTTCATCTCCTCTCAGCTTCTCCTTGTTTGTCATGATTGGGACATTATTGAAGACGCCTGCTCAGGTATTTTGTATAAATTCTTTTCCTTTGTAAACATCTGTTGTAATAAGTATCTGTGGCCTGTGCTCTGGAGCAAACCCACTAAAACCCATTGCCAGTGAGTCAATTCCGACCTATAGGGACCGAGGAGAGTTGTTCCGGACAGTTTCCGAGGCTGTCCATCTTTACTGAAGCACACAGCCTCATCTTCTCCCTGCAGAGCGGCTGGAGGGTTCAAATTGCTGACCCTGTGGTTAGCATGCCAATGAGTAACCCTCTGTGACACCAGGGCTTCCTGTGTTCTAGAACAGGGGCCGGCAAACTAGAGCCTGTTGGGCAAAACATGGCCTGTGAACAAGAACAGCTTTTGCATTTTTGAGTGGTTGGAAACAATTGCAACATTAAGAATATTCCATGATAGATGAACATTCAGGAGAAAGATAAGGATTTCTACTCCCATAAAGATTTACAGCCTTGGAAACCTTACACAGGGTCGCTGTGAGTTAGAACCATCTCGATGGCACACATCCACCACCACCACTGTCACATGAACATTATTATGAAATCCAAATATGATGTTCATAAACTAAGTTTGACCAGAACATGTCTGTGGTTACTTGTTTACATGCATTCTAATGGGTTTTTTTGCTCATAACATCAGCTGTGAGGAGCTGCAACCAAGACCATAAGTCCCGCAGCACCTGAAATATTTGTTCTATGGCCCTTCATGAAGAATGTCTTGTCTGCCCCAGACGTAGAGGGCCCGTGAGGACCTGGTGTTCACTATTAAAAGAGCATTGAAGCTTCAAGCTCATTCCTTCAGTTCATTCAACATATATCTGTCAAGGGACTAATGTAGGATAAGCTTTTTAAAATTTCTGTTTATAGGACAAGGCTAACCCAGGCCAGGTCTCTGGGTGGTGAGACCTATCTTCTCCTGAACTATCTCCCAGCTCTTGGGCACAGTATGTCTTCTGGTTGTGACAGATCTAGTCACTGTTATACTTTGGGGGGTTTCCTATGTTGGCGATGTGATCCTTGAGCTCTCTTTTTTATCCCTCACAACCATTCCAGTAAAAGTTCTAGGACAAAGGTAAGGATTAAGATTTTAGCCACATCCAAAACCACACAGGTAGCTATGAGATAGCAGGAACTGACAAGTCCATTAGACACGGTAGGGGTCTGGCTTGGGAGGGCTGGGTTCCTACAAGACCACTCTTATTCTGACAGCTAGAAGCACGAAATCAGGGTGAATTTGGTTAGCTCACCAGAGGTCCCATCTGAAATCGTAGTCTTTACTTCACAAGTACGGCATGACGTGATTCTTGTGATAAGAATTCCGTCCCTAAGTCCTGAGGTGCAAGTCCAGTGACAATGTCTTCTGCCTCTTCTCACTCCCTCTCAGCTGGAACTGTGTTGCTTCCCCTCTACTTACAGTGCCAGCTGGGAAGGCTGCTCCCCCGCCATCTCTGGACTGGGCACAGACACCTGCCTCTCCCTCCCACCCTCCTGGGGCTGACAGGTGCACCTTTGTTGTTCTCTTTTGCCCACGTCCAGCAGCTCAAGAGACCTTGAAACAAAAGCACCTGCAGGAAGGGATTCCCCAGGAGAAAACAGGCCTCACCAGCTGTGCCTGGCTTGGTCTTCCTGAATGAGTGTGCATAGCCAAGATCCACCCCCCCTGTACCATGGAAGTTGGCTAGGACAGAGAGAACAACCTAAGGTGGGTGTGACCGTGGTCCCAGGGACTGGCCAACTGTGGTGGGTCCAGTCAGTCGCTAGTCGCATCTGTTAAAGACAGTTATTCAAACACGTGTCATAGATAAGAACATCAGAATGTGCCAGACCTCAGGAATGAAGCCTCAGCAGGGCTTTCAGACGACATTCATTTCTGACTTGTTTCTTGAGAGGATGACAAGTCACTTGAGAATTTTCTGTTTCCGAAAGTGTCTCCAGGATCTTTTTAACTGGCTTGGTACTAGAGCTCCTAAGCCCTAAGCAGCTGCAAAATTGATTCTCATAAACTTGTCTTTCTTTTCTTTTTGTGTTTTTAAAAAGAATAAGATGCAAATGTGGTCGCCAAGCCTGTGGAGCCCTGGCTGGGCCGTCTGGCCACAGTTAGAGCAACACAGACCATTTCTGAGTAGGTGGTTCTGTTCCAAAGACACTGACCGTGCCAGGTTCCAGCCGCACAGCATGCTGGGGGAGACTTGTGCATGAATGAGGATGTTGCTGCGATTCCATGTCTCTTCCACTGATCTCTGCTCCACAGGAGGCAGTAACTAAGTGAATCAGAAATGGTCTCTCTTATGGGAGCTTCTTTGGAGGAGAACCTGGTTGGGCTGGGAGGGTGTGTTGGAACAAGCATGTGGAGAATAGCATTTGGTGCATTTGCCTGAACAAGATCCCGTAACTGATGACAAAACTCTAGAATTAGACAATAATGTCCATCTGTTTACACTAAAATGTGCTCTATTTTCAAGGCCAAAATACTGCTGTAAACTTGGATATGTTGCTGTTGTTGTTGTTAAGTCTGTCGAGTTGGTTTTTGTCTCATAGCGACCCTGTGTAGGGTTTGTGAGGAGAGCTGGTGTGTTTGAACCGTGGACCTTATGGTTCAAACTGATTTTGTGGTCAAGTCCTTATCCTACAGTGTGAAAATAAGTCCTTGTGGTACAGTGGTTAAGAACTCTACTGCTAACTGAAAGATCAGTGGTTCAAACCCACCAGCCGCTCTGTGGAAGAAAACTCTTGGCTATCTGCTCTCATAAAAATCACAGTCTAGGAAACCCTATGGAATAGAGTTCTATTTTGTCTTATAGGTAGCTATGAGCCTCAATTAATTCCACATAATGTTCTGGTGTGGCATTGTGGGTTAATGTGCTGGGCTGAAAAGTCGGTTTGATCCACACGGGCAGTGGTTCGAGATCAGCTGTTGTTGTTGTTAAGTGCTGTCGAGTCGGTTCCGACCCATAGTGACCCTGTACAGGGTTTCCAAGGGTGTAAATCTTTACGGGAGTAGAAAGCCTCCTCTTTCTCCCGCGGAGTGGCTGGCAGTTTCGAACTGCTGACCTTAAGGTTCGGAGCATGATTCATAACCACTACGCTAACAGAGCTCCTTAGCCACTCCTTAAAACCCCAATACAGGGTCGCTATGGGTCTGGACCGACTCAACAGCACTTAACAACAACACATGTTGTTTTCTGTTTCTTTTTAATGTCCTGAGAGTGGGGAGCTGTCTGTTTCTAAGCCCAGTAGAGTGTGTGGTGTGTGTGCACAGGAGCGTCCTGTCCAGCGGTGCGGAGTGCGGTTTCCGGTCCAGGTGCAGTATAACCAGGGTCCAAGCGTGCTATCTGTGTTCTCATCTGCAGCTGCCACGGTGGGTTAAGCATGGCCAGCAATGCTCTTTACAATGCTCCACGTAGCTGTTTGGGGACTTTGCTAATAAGAAGCCACAATCAAGGACTTTCAGGAGCCCAGCAGCCCTAGAACCCCGTCCCCAGCTAACAACTGGCACTAGGGAGTTTCCATTTCCATACATTACGCCAAGGTGCGGGAGCGTCTCTGGGGGAAGAGGAAGGAAGGGGCCAACTGACCTCCACTTTCCAGGGGTGCACATGTCACGAGACTGCTGGCTGATGTTGTCGTTGTCCCCAGAGACCAGACCACCTGTTTCAGGCTCTCCTTTAGAGCACCCCATTACCCTGGGCCCTGCAGACAGACTGAGGTATCCAGACACACTGACATCAGCTGTCAGTGTTTTTCTTGCCTCTACCCACTTCTCTGTTTCAGAAACAGTGGAAAGTTCGGCTTGGTGAATTCCATCGCTTAACATTTTAATGCCAACAAAATCAAAAGGTGACAGAGTAGGGATTGAGAATTACAGGGAAAACAGTGCCTCTTAGGAAAAAAACCCGCACACACAGTCCTTTGTACTACCAACATTCCTTACACTTCACTGACTGACCCTAAGATCTTGTTTGGAAACTTCTGAAATGGTTAAGCCAAGAATTTCAGTCACGAATGTTTCTGCTGTGATTTCGTCAGGGAGTTCTTCAAGGGAAATCTCTATACCTAGCCAAACAAGAAAAAGAAAACCAATTGCCTTCAAAAAGATTACATTTCTAAAAAAGCAAGGAAACAATACTAAAAAATAGTGAAAGGTGTTTTGTGCTATGGTTTGGCTCTGATTCCTTAAAAGCCCTTGGGTAGGAATTGGTTAAAGTCCCTCCTTTACTGATGTAAGGCCTGTTGACCAAATCTTTGTAGATCACATCCAAAGGCCTGAACTGTTTTTACTGTGAGCTGCCATGGCGTTGGCCCCTGACTCATGGCTACCCTGAGCACAAAGAAACAAAATGTTGCCCAGTCTGTACCATCCCCAAGATCAGCTGCAGAGCACACAGTTGTGATCCGTTGGTTTTCCTTCTTATTGGAAGTCGCTCACCAGGCCTTTCCCAGTCCGTTAGTGTGGGTGCTTTACTGAAACCTGTTCAACATTATAGTAGCACACAAACCTCCAATGGTGGGTAGGTGGTGGTTTGCGCATGAGTTGCCTCGGCTGGGAATAGAACCTGGGTCTCCTCTGTGGAAGGCAAAAATTCTATCACGGAGCCAGCACTGCCCCCATCAGCTGTAACTACCCGGGTATCACTGATTTTACTGCCCTGAGAGACTTCAGAACACAGAATAAATATATAGCAGTTGGAAACATTCTGAGATCTGAAGAACACAAAGGGATGGGTTGGGGGAGCCTGAAACAGTTGCAAGTTGGAAATGCCGTATCTGGTAGAATTTAGGTCAACTGGAGTTTCTGGAGGTTTGTTTAGGTGGAAATTGGAGAAGGGCTTCAAAAGGAGAGGGAGAAGTTCTGCTTGAGAAGGGGGCTAAGGAAGAGGGGCTGCAATCTCTATTCCTTACCATACAGCTCTGATTCATGGCAGTGCCCCCTGGCTGGGCAGTGGAGATACCTCAACACGAGCTGGCCTGGAGAGCGGATGGGTTATTTCTTTCTGTTGGATTGGTTTTTCTGACTTCCATTCATAACTCTAACTTCTAGCCCATTTTTCTCCCTCTAGGAAACTAAAGGAGTCCTGATGTGGCGCTGTGGGTTAATGCACCGGACTGCAAAGTCAGTTTGAACTGCAAGATCAGCAGTTCAAGCTCACAAGCCATTCCTCGGAAACCCTATGCAGGGTTGCTATGGATCAGAACCGACGCAACAGCACTTAACAACAACAAGGGGAACTAAAAGAAACTCATGTGGTGCAGTAGGTTCAGCAGTGAACTGCTAACCACAAGATCAGTGGTTCAAACCCACCAGCCACTCCATGGAAAAAGATGAGGCTGTCTCCACTTGTACTGTTTCACAGTCTCAAAAGCCCTAAGGAGTAGCTCTACTCTGACTTACATATGCTCGCCAGGAGTCAGAATCAACCCAACGGCAACGGGTTTTGGTGGACTAAGGACCTTTCTCACCTTTCTCTTCTGAAACAATCTCCAAATATTTTCCTTTGCTTGTGGGCCATAGTCACCAACCCAAACCATCAAGATGAAGAACAGGTCAGGAAACAAGAGAAAAGCAAGGCCAGAAGACTCAGAGGAGGCAGTGAGCCCAGAAATGAAAGCTTTCAGAGAGCTCTGCCACCTAACCAAGGCTCCAAGGTCTTTGTGTAACTTACTCCTGTGGGATCCCCAACAGACTGATTTTGTCATGTGTGTGTGGTACTAAGGAGAGCGACTTGCACCCGTCAAAAGAAAGAAATGCACTTCAGTCTACAAGTATCAAGTGAGACACTGTGGCCACAGTACCTTTGAAAAAGGAGGTTGCAGGCTCCGACTTCCAGCCCTCTGGGTTAATTCCAAACAGCGTGGCGAAGCAATCCAACATCTCCTCCTTCGTCATGTGCTCACCTGGGTGTCAGGAAGAAGAAGGAACACTGAGCAAGGGTGGCTCAGCATGTTGTCAGAGCTCAATATTGTCATTCCAAGGTCTCAGAATTGGTTCATCATTTCCTTTCCTTTAGACCAGAGGTGGAAACTGTCCCATGGTCTGAGAAATTATTTGTTCTGGCCTTTCCAAAGTAACCGCAGTTCCAGCCATCACTTTTGTTGTTGTTAAGTGCTGTTGAGTGGGTTCCGACCCACAGCGATTCTATATAGGGTTTCTGAGGAGCGACTGGTGAGCTTGAACCACTGACCTAGCAGTTCAAACGGCTTTGCAGTCTGATGCATTAACCCACAGGGCTACACCAGGACATCACTTTAGGGTGAGTTAATTAATTAAATGTCTGAGCAAATATAGCAGGCTAATTTTCCAGTTGATAATTTTTTATGGCCAATGAATGATGTTAAAAATTTTGGCAGAAAAAAGGTTCCCCACCTGTTTTAGAAGCAGGTAGAGCCCTGGTGGCTTTGTGTGTTCAGCATTGGGCTGCTAACCACAAGGCTGGCAGTTTGACCCATCACCCCCTCCACTGGAGAAAGCCGGGGCTGTCTGCCACCTTAGAGAGTTACAGCTTCAGAAACCCTATGGCACAGTTCTACTCTGTCCTACAGGGTGGCTGTGGGTTAGAATCGATGCAACGGCAGTTTGGTTCTTACCTTTCGTTAGAAGCAAGCTCAGGAAGTTTTCTCGTTGAATAACCTTCTTTCCTTCTGAGTTGGTATAACCCAACACATCAAAGCTGTGCTGGATACCGCTCATGGTATTTCCAAAAGGCGGCCGGTGATTGATGTAAACTTTGAGGAAATCTGGTAAGTTTATTTTCTCAACTAGCTTACCAGTGTCCACATACTCTCCAAACTTGATTTCGTTAAACATATTGTCAATCTAGGGAAGAAGTTAAAAAAAAAAAAAAGAAAAATAGATCCAGGTAAACAAAAGACAGTATGATAAACTTCTAAAAACTGGAGAGGTGCAGAGATCATGCTTAGCTTAGTATTGCCCAATTTGTCAATATTACTCGTATTAGCCCTTCACTCAAATGTTAGTTTGTTGTACTGTGGTGGCCTGTGTGTTTCTGTGATGTTTGAAGCTATGCCACTGGTATTTAAAGGTCCAGCAGGGTCATCCATGGTGGACAGGTTCCAGTGGAGCTTCCAGACTAAGACAGACTGGGAAGAAGAGTCAGACCACTTCTGAATGGTTACTCACTGAAAACCTTATGAATGGCAGTGGAATAGTGCCTGAAGGTGAGCCCCTCAGGTTGGAAGATACTCAAAAATATGACTGGGGAAGAGCTGCCTCCTCAAAGTAGTGTGGACCATAATGATGTAGATGGAGCAAAGCTTTCGAGACCTTCATTTGCTGGTGGGCACAACTCAAAATGAGGAGAAACAGCTGCAAACATCCATTAATAATCAGAAAGTGGGATATATGAAGCATGAATCTAGGAAAATTGGAAGTTGTCAAAAAAGAAGTAGAATGCATAAAGATCGATGTCCTAGGCGTTAGTGAGCTGAAAAGGACTGGCATTGGTCATTCTGAATCAGACAGGCCTATGTGGTGCAGTAGGTTAAGCAATGAACTGCTAACCACAAGATCAGTTGTTCAAGCCCACCAGCTGCTCCATGGAAAAAGATGAGGCTCTCTCCTCCTGTCAAGTTTTACAGTCTCATTTACTATGCCAGGAATGACAAGTTAAAGAGGAATAGCATGAAATTCATCATCAAAAAGAACATTTCAGGATCTGTCTTGATGTACAACTCAGTGTGTCTGTGATAGAATAATATTCATACATTTACAAGGAAGACCAGCTAACACCACTATTATTCAAATGTACACACAAACCATTAAGGCATGTGATGATGAAATTGAAGGATTTTACCAACTTCTGCAAGGAGCCCTTGTGGCATAGTGGGCTGCTGACCACAAGTTCCAAGTTTGAATTCACCAGCCGCTCCAAAGAGGAAAGATGAGACTTTCTACTCTAGTAAAGATTTACAGTCTCGGAAACCCTATACAGGGTCACTGTGAGGGGAAACCAACTCAACGGCACACAACTACCACCACCAACAACTTCTTCAGATGAAATTCATCAAACATGCAATCAAGATACATTGAAAATTACTGGTGATTAGAATGTGAAAACTGGAAACAAACAGGAAGGATGGCCTTGGTGATACAAATGATGCTAGAAATTACATGATTAAAAATTTGCAAGACCAATGACTTATCACAAATACTGTTGTTCAGTATTTGACAACATAAATTACAAGCATACATGTGGACCTCACCAGATGGAGTGCACAGGAATTAATTCCACTATCTCTGTGGGAAGAGATAATGGAAAAGCTCAATATTATCCTCCAAAACATGACCAGGGGCCAATTGTGGACTACACCATCAAACGTTCCTATGCGTCTTCAGGTTGGAGTTGAAGAAAATTAAAACGAGAGCCAAAATATGATCCAGAGTATACCCACCTGAATTTAGAAAACATATTAAAAACAGATGTGATGCATTAGACACTAACGACCAAAGACCAGGGAAGTTGTGGGATGACATCAAGAACATCATACAGGAAAGAAGCAAAAGGTCATTTAAAAAAGACAGGAAAGAAAGAAAAGATGAAGGTGCATGTCAGAAGAGACTCAAACTTGTTCTTGAACGCAGACAATGTAAAGCAAGTGGAAGAAATGAAGAAGTTAAAAGAGTTAAAGAGAAAATTTCAAAGGGCAGCTTGAGATAACAAAGTGAAGTATTCTAATGGACTATGCACAGGCTTGAAGGTAGAAAAACAAAAGGGAAGAACATACTCAGAATTGCTCAAGCTGAAAGAACCAAAGAAAAAAATCCAGCCTAGACTTGCAATATTGAAAGATTCTATGGATACAGGAAGCATTAAAGGAAGAAAGAAGAAATAGAGTCATTGTACCAAAAACAATTGGCCTGTGTCCTGCTATTTCAAGTGGTACCATATGATCAAGAACCAATGATATTGAAGGAAGAGGTCCAAGCTACACTGAAGGCATTGGCAAAAAACAAGTTTCCAGGAATTGACAGAACACAAATAGAAATGTTTCAACAAACTGATGCAGTGCTGGAGGTACTCACTTAGGGCAATATGCCAAGAAATTTGGAAGACTGCTACCTGGCCAATCGATTGGAAGAGATCCATGTTTGTGCCCATTCCAAAGAAAGGTGACCCAACAGAAAATGGAAATCATCAAACAATATCATTACTACCACATGCAAGTAAAATTGTGCTGAAGATCATTCAAAAACAGTTGCAGTAGTGCATCAACAAGGAGATTCAAGCCAGTTTTACAGGACTTGGAATGAAGAATATCATAGCTGAAGCTAGGTGGATGTTGACTGACAGCAGAGAATACCAGAAAGATGTTTACTTGAGCTTTAATGACTATGCAAAGACATCCGACTGTGTGAATCATAACAAACTATGGGTAACATTACAAAAAATGGTTATTCCAGAACACGTATTTATGCTCATGAGAAAACTGTACATAGACCAAGAGGCAGTTGTTTGAACAGAACAAGGGGATACAGAATTGT
>NW_006408596.1:3177435-3222383 GCF_000296735.1 Chrysochloris asiatica
TGGTGGCCAGGAGGCAGACTTGCAGAATGTGCCCTTTGGAGATGTAAATTATTATCTACGCCTGAGTAGGTTGTTGTTTTTTAAAAGCTAAAGTGGATAGAGAAAAATACTGTTAACTGATGGTACATGGAGTAGATTATAATCATTGTAATGAAACAAGGTGCATGATTTATTGAATGTAAAACTGATGATCTGCCCTGTAAACTTTCACTCAATCCACAATAAAAACCCTAAAAAAAAAATTAAAAAAAAATGGGCATAGGATTTGTATGGATATTTCTTTTAAAAAAAAAAAAGACATATAAGCACATGAAAAGATGCTCAATATCATCAGTCATTAGGGAAATGGCGATCAAAACCACAAGAAGATACTGCTCACACCCACCAAGATGGTTTAAGCATAAAAAGGATCAAACGAATAACTAACAAGTGTTGACAAGGATGTGGAGAAGCTGGAACCCTCATACAATGCTTGTAGGAACGCAAAATGGTGCAGACACTCCGGGAAACAGCCTGGCTGGTCCTCAAAAGGTTTTACATACTTACCATCTGATCTAACCTTCAACTCTTAGGTATAGATCCAAGAGAAATAAAAACATCATCTACCCAAACACTTGTAGTACCATTTTGCATAACGTTGTGAAGACAGAAACAACTCAGTGTTCATCAGTTGATGAATGGATAAATAAAATCTGGTCAATCTAAACAATGGTATATTATTCAGCTGTAAAAAAAAAAATGAAGTTCTGATACATCATGGATGAACTTTGGAAACATGATGCTAAGTGAAAGAAGCCAGTCACAAAAGACATGTCATGATATTTTCAGTAATCTCATATGCATGTAAGGAGCTCTGGTAGCATAGTGGTTACGAATCGGGCTGCGAACCACAAGGTCAGCAGTTTGAAACTACCAGCTGCTCCGCAAGAGAAAGATGAGGCTTTCTGCTCCTGTAAAGATTTACAGCCTTGGAAACCCTGTACAGGGTCGCTATGAGTCGGAACCGACTCCACGGCACAGAACAACAACAACAACATACGCATGTGAAAGTTGGACAACAAATAAAGAAGACTGAACTGATGCATTTGAATTATGGTTTTGGAGGAGAATATTAAAAGTACCAGGCAATAGCAAAAGAACAGACAAATCTGTGTTAGAAGTGCAGCCAGAATGCTCCTTAGAGACCAGGATGGCCAGACTTCGTCTCTCATACTTTGGACATATTATCAGGAGAAACCAATCCCTGGAGAAGGACATCATGCGTGGTAAAGTGGAGGGTCAGTGAAAAAGAGGAAGACCCCCAACAAGATGGATTGGCACAGTGGCAGCAGCAATGGGCTCAAGCGTAACAAGGATTGTGAGGTTGGCACAGAACTGGGCAGTGTTTTGTTCTATTGTGCATAGGGTTGCCATGAGTCGGTGCCAATGCAATGGCACCGGACAACACCAACACCAACTGTGAGAAAATATACTTCTGTTTGTTAAATCTACCCACTTGTGGCATTTCTGTTATAACAGTTCCAACTAACTAAATCAGAGTACTAAGGCACTGGCAAAATGCAAGGCAGATACAACACAACTTAAAAACCCAAAAAGACACTCCTCACTGCCATCAGCCTCTGTGTGTGTGTGTGTGCAGTGTTTCTGCACCACATACACTGGGGTTGGCTAAGATTCAGAAACCAAAATTATGCCTGGCAGACATTAGGAAGGACTCATTTATTTTAGCATCTATATTTTAAACTCCTGAATCTATCTCCCAATAAATTGTGGGGTTTGGAATGTTAACAAAGAGAGAGAATAAGAGCCATAGAAAAAAGTGGGAAATAATTTGCCTTTCTCTCTTTCTTTCTCACGCCCCCAGCCCCAGAACATGAGGTCTATTTTGGACTGTGTGAATCAGAAAGTAAATCTATATTGGTGCCATATTCATGAGGAGGTAAGCAATTTCTGGACTGGTACAAGAGTGGCAGGGATGGACTCGAACTTGTGGTGAGTGGGGACAGTTTTGCTCTGTTGTACATCATGTCACCATGAAACCCAAGTTGACTGGACAGAGCCTATTTCTCCATACCTGTCTAACCAGTTTCACCCTGCATACAACAAAAATGTCAAGGACACCAGTGTAGAGCAGAGCAAATATCACTCTGTCCAGGCACTCCAATGTCTTGTTCTGGTCCCAAGTATCAAGAAAAATTACAAATCTCTTACAATTCAGTCATACAGTTGTACAGTTGGTGAAAATTTTGAACCATTTTCTTTCCATGTTTTCTCATGCATATAAAATACATGTGTAGTTTGAAAAATTGGTATTGGCATGAATCAAATTGCATTTCCCCCCATAAAGGACATGGGATTGTGTTTCTCCAAATCCTTTTAAAAAAAATTGCATTTCTCCCCCCAAAAATATGTGCTGTTGAGTTGGTTCTGACTCATAGTGACCCTGTATAGGGTTTCTGATGAGCAGCTGGTGGGTTTGAACCACCGACCTTGTACTTCAAACCATGATTCTCAGTGGTTTGGTAGCTACGTAATGACGCAGTGTGACAGTTATGGATGATCCCCACACTTTTAATCCCATCTTGGACCTGCATCCATGTAAGGGAAGTTTCCCTGCTGCAATTTTTATTTTTGTTGTTAAGTGCCATCGAGTTGGTTCCGATTCATATCATCCCTGAATAGGGTTTCCAGGAGCGGGTGGTGAGTATGAACCGCCCTTACAGTTCAAACCGACCTTGTGGTCCAGTGTGTACCCTATAGCACCACAAGGGATCAAAGAAGAGACAATGGAACAGAGAGAGACTGACTACCACAAAGAAAGAAGAGCCAGAAACAGCTTGTCCTTTGGACCTGGAGCCCCTGTGCTGGGAACCTGCTAGAACCAGAAGACACTGAGGGAGAGCCAGCACCCTGCATTCGGACTTCTAGCCTCTTTAACTGTGGGAGAAAAAAAATCTGTTAGTTCAAGCCACACACTTGTGGCATTTGTGCTATAGCCGCACTTGGACTCTTGGTGTAGCGCTGTAGGATCAGCATTAGACTGAGAACCACAAGGCCAGCAGTTCAAACCCACTAGGTGCACCTTGAAAACCGTATGGATGGTCGCACTGAGTGGGAACCGACTCGTCGGCACTAGTTAACAAGCAGCAGTAGAGAACTGAGCTCAGAATCATCTGTACACACAGTTTTGTATCCTGCTTTTTACCCTCAGCGCCATACCATAGTAACCAGTCAGCATTTTCAAAGCAGCCACATAGTCTGATGGCAAGCTTCACGTCTGTTGATGAATGACCTGTCAGGATACTCCAAAAGGGGCGTTAAATGGTGGCATTGTCCAAATGGCCAACAGGGACAAAGTACAGAGGAAAGGGGACAGGGGACACAGGGAAACCAGATGACTGTAAACAAAACTAATGAAGGGATACAATGAAAACACTGAAATGTTACAAAACATGTAACCTGTATGTTTGAATCAGTGTGTGTGTGTGGGGAGGGGGCATTGTGTGCCACCAAGTCTGTTCCCACTCATAGTAACCCAGTACAGAGTTTCTGAGACCGTAACTGTTATGGGAACAGAAAGCCTCCTCTTTCTCTGTGGAGCAACTGGTAGACTTGAACTACTAACCTTGCAGTTAGCAGCCCAGCTGTAATCCACAATGCTATCAGGACTCCTGGAACAATTTGTACAATGAATGATAAATGGGAACCTAATTTGCCATGCAAACTTTTGCCAAAAACACAATGAAAATGATATTTTTAATGCTAACATGGTTTCATATAGCATTTACTGTGTTTATATGAGGACTCCTGGTGTGGCACTGTAGGATCGGCACTGGGCTGTGAACCACAAGGCCGGTGGTTCAAACCCACCTGCTGCTCATCAGAAACCCTATACAGGGTCACTATGCGTCAGAACCACTCAACAGCACTTAATGACAACCATGTTTCTATTATATTGTGTACAATTGCATGGTGGTGTATAAATAAACCACTACTTAGCAGTATATTACTTATACAGTATATACCAGTAATGAAGTCCTGCTGTGGTGCTGTAGGGTAAGCACTGGAGGTCTAACTGCAAGGTTATCAGTTCAAGCCCACCAGCTGCTCCTTGGTACCCTATACAGGATCTCTGAGTCAGAAGTGACTTGAGAACACTTAACAACAACATAAATGTAATAGTGTGTATTACTATAAACACATGCTACTCTTTTTATTCTGAGACAGTCAACAGTGTGGCCAAATGTGTGATCTTTGACGATAGACCTGGGTTCACACACTGGCTTTGCCATTTTGTAGCTGTGTAACCTTAGATGAGTTACTTTTCTTACCCTCAGTTTTCTCGTCTTGAAAATGGGAGCAATATGGTACTATGTATACATTGGACTGGTTTACTTAGTCTTTGTGTTATAATACACATGTGTGGTATAGTGAACTATTTAATATCGCTTCTAGCCATAGTCTTTACAAACTCTCAACAAATGACTTTTTCTTGAGAGGTCTCGGTAAGACAGTGGGGGCGGTGGGCAGATGCTGATGGATGATTCACTTGTGAGTGCTTGCTAACAGGATTGTGATTGTAAACACGTGGGAAATCTAACGGGAGGATTGGTCCATGTTGCCATCCTGTAAGGTATGAGCTATCTCAGAAGCAGGAGGGGGTCTCATTACCGTCAAAGCAGCAGAGTCAGGAGTGGAGTGCTTCCCCTTTGGAGCATGAGATCTCTGCGCAGTGAACTTCCCTGACGCAGGGACCGTGACCGTGATGCTGGAGGAGGGGCAGAGGAACAGCAGCAGGAGAACCAAGGACCCAGACAGAGCACCCATGGAGTGAGTAGAGCTGAGGGACCTGGAGCAGGAGGCTTGCTTGTAGAGTGGGGTGCCCCCAGGAAATTAACTGGGGGAGCTAGGTTTGTAGACCCACAGAGCTAAAGCCGAGTGCCTTTAGGCTGAGGTTTATAGTGGAGTGGAGTATCCTGTGGGCATTTCTCAGCAGCCCTACAAGAACTTTTTAACCTTGGTCAAGCACAGAGGCCTGTCTCTGGTTATGTGCGAGGAGGGGGCTGTCCTGACTGAACACCTGTGCCCCGAGCATTTTCTGATCCTGTATTGTAAGCTGTTAACTTCCTGGATAAACGCCACTACTCTGAGTATGGTGTCTGAGTTGTGTGGGGTCACTGCAGTGGACTATTGGGCCCGCTGAGTAGAGTGCCGTGGCAGAATAGCTGGTGCCAAATTTTGACAATATGTAACGTAACATTTCCATTTTCATCATTTTTAAGTATCCATCCAGTGGCATTCATTACATTCACAATGGAAATGATTGTGAAAAGGCTGCCAAGTATAAAGGCACAACTTGGAGTCATGGAAACAAAGATACCACTGAATCGTACATGTAGAAGCCACTACGGTGGTCTTCATACACACAAAACAGTGTATGCACAATGGTGGGCAACCATCACCACTATGAACCATTTTTTCATAACAAACAGAAACCCTGTACCACTTAAACAGTAACTCCCCATTCCTCCCTCTTCCCAGTTCCTGGTAGCCGGTAGTCTACTTTCGGTTTCTAGACATACTGTTCAAGCACAGTCACACCAGACTTGACCTTTTGTGCCTGACTTCTTACTCTGCACCTGTGTTGTAGAGTGTATTAGAACTTCACTCTTTTTAATAGCTACATAATAGTCCATTCTAGGGATAGAACACAAGTTAGTTCCGACTCATAGCAACTCTGTGCACAACAGAAACACTCCTGAGTCCTGAACCAGCCTCACAATTGTAACTATGCCCACTGTTGCTGCCTACATGCCAATCTATCTCATTGGGGGTCTTCCTCTCTTTCACTGACCCTCTACTTTACCAAGCATGATATCCTTCTCCAGGGACTAGTCTCTCCTGCCTGATAACGTATCTGAAGTGTGAGAGAGAAAATCTCACCTTCCTGACTTCTAAGGAACATTCTGGCTGTACTTCTTTCAACACAGAGTTGTTTGTTCTTCTAGTAGTTCAAAGTGTTGTTGTTACGTGCCATCGAGTCGGTCCTGACTCACAGCGACCTTATGCACAGCAGAACGAAACACTGCCCGATCCTGGGCCAATTTCACTACTGTTACCACGCTTGAGTCCATTGATGCTGCCACTCAGCCAATTCATCTCATTGGGGGTCTTCCTCCTTTTCTCTGACCCTCCACCTTACCAAACATAATATCCTTCTCCAGTGACTGGTCCCTCCTGACAATATGTCTGAAGTATGTGAGACGAAGTTTGGCCATCCTGGCTTCTAAGGAGCACTCTGGATGCACTTCTTCCAACACAGATCTGTTGGTTCTTTTGGCAGCCCATGGCACTTTCAATATTCTCCTCCAACACCATAACTCAAAAGCATCAATTCTTCTCCAGTCTTCCTTGTTTACTGTTCAGCTTTCACATGCATATAAGGTTATTGAAAATACCATGGCTTGGGTCCTGCGCACCTTAGTCTTCAAGCTGACATTCCCTTAATTATCATATATTTTAAACATTTAAATTTATATGATACATTTATAAATCATAATATAAATCCTAAAAGTATTATTTAACTCAACTGGAACCAAGAGACAAAATCAGAGATGACAGATGAAAAGGAAGGGAGAAGTGCTTGGGTCACTCCTGCCCAGAGCATTCCACGGAAGCCACGCAAGCACCAAGCCCTCCAAGGTGAGTCACCTCCTTCGCTGCTTTCCCGGTGACCATCGGAGTCACGGCTCTGCCAGCAGTGAGTGGGCAGCTTTAGGCATCGCTGACCTCCTTCTCCTGAACCTGCTTTCCAGGTGACCATCGGAGTCACGGCTCTGCCAGCGGTGAGCAGTCAGCTTTAGGCATCGCTGACCTCCTTCTCCTTAGCTGCTTTCCCAGTGACCATCGGAGTCATGGCTCTGCCAGCAGTGAGTGGGCACCTTTAGGCATTGCTGACCTCTTTCTCCCGAGCCTGATTTCCCAGCAGTGGTTGGAAGGCAGGGTCTGCTACATGCGTTAACGCAACTCCTGCTTGGGAGACGGACCTTGGCCATGGAAGTGGAGGCTGAGTGATGGCAGTGCCAGGGTGGGACGCTTGGCTGACTTCAGCCTGGCCTGTGGCTGACACTCTGGCACTGACCAGCCATCACTGGCCTGGGAAGCGGTTCGTTCGATTCACTCAGAGATCCTGATCTCATTGGTTTGCAGTGAGGTCAGGGCAGCCATACTTTCTCAAAGCTTTCTGAATTACTAGAATGTGCTCAAAGGCAGTGGTTCACAAACTCCAGTGCACACAAAAATTGTCAGGAAGGCTCCCGCAAACCCAGGCTGCTGTCCACCCCACCCCCGAGTTTGTGATTCAGTGACTCAGGGGTGAGAGCTGGGGACATGCATTTCTAGCAAATCCCCAGGCAACACAGCTGTTGCTGACCTGGGGACCAAACAAACCCCAAGAAGCCCTGCTCTGAGACCTGAGGGCTTCACAGAGGTGGCACCTGTGCCTAAGAAGCCAGGTTATTGGTGGCCGGAGCTGTGGGATGTGCTCTCAGTCTCTGTTACATCCGTGAACCCTTGATGCTGCACCGAAAGCTGTCAGTACTGTAGGCGGGCACTACATAGAGGCTTCAAGGGGTGTTCACTGAATGAATGAAGTCAATAAACAGTGTGGGCACAAGCAAGGAAGGCCATGGGAGAATTTCTTTACAACTCACAGAAGCATCAACAACTTGTGTTTGTAAGCAGTCACTGTCCCTAGTTAATTTAGATCATACTAAGATCTTCCTAAAACTTACTTCTATTTCCTGAACATCTGAGGAAGGTCAACGAGTACAGTCTCCTGTATGTATTATGCCTGACCAGGAAGAAAATGAAAATCTGAGCCATTCAGCAGTATCATGAAAACAGGAGAAAAAACCGAAGTGGTCAACGAGTTCGTTTTACTTGGCTCCACAATCAACATGCGTGGAAGCAGCTTGTTGCATTGGGCAGATGTGCTGCAAAAGACGTCCCCCAAGCCACAGTGTTTTCAATTACGTCATATGTATGCAAAAGGTGGACAATGAACAAGGAAGAATGGATGCATTTGAATTACGGTATTGTTGAAGAATACTGGCTATAGACTGCCAGAAGAATGAACAGATCAGTCTTAGAAGAAACACAACCAGAAGAATTCTTAAAAGTGAAGAAGTTGGCAGTGACTCACTCACATTAGACACTTCATCATCGTTGTTGTTGGGAGGTGCCATCAAGTCAGTTCTGACTTGCAGCGATCCTGTGTACAGACCACAGAATGAACAACTGCCTGATCCAGTGCTGTCCCCACACTTGTTGTCTGGAGCCCACTGTTGCAGTCACTGTGTCAATCCATCTCGTTGAGGGTCTTTTTTGCTGACCCCCCCCTCCACCACCACTTTGCCAAGCAATGTCCTTCTCTATGGGCTGATTCCTTCTGAAGGCATGTCCAAAGTACATGAGACCAAGTTTCTCCATCCTGGCTTCTAAGGAGCATTCTGACTGTGCTTCTTCCAAGACAGATCTGTTTGTTTTCTCTGGAAGTTCATGATACTGTCAATATTCCTTGCCAGCACCCTATTTCAAATGCACAATTTGTCCTCAGTCAACCTTTTTCACTGTTCAGTTTTTACATGCATGAGGGACGACGAAGGCTATCATGTTTGATAATGTGGAGGGTCGGGAGAAATAGAGGAAGATCTCACAACGAGATGGATTATCACAGTGGCAGCAGCAATGAGCTCAGGTTTAGGAACGATTGTGATGTTGGTGTAGGACCCGGCAGTGTTTCGTTCTGTTGTGCATAGGGTCGCTGTGAGTCGGTGCCAACTGGATGGCACCTAACAACAACGAAGGTTTTCTGTAGGAAATTTGCCCAATTAAATTCACTGCCATTTGATTTTTTGACTGCTGCTTCCATGGATATTGATTGTGGATTCAAGTAAAATGAAATCCTTGACAACTTCAGTCTTTTCTCCATTAACATGATGTTGCTAATTGTTCTAATTGGGAGGATTTTTGTTTTCATGTTAAAATGTAATCCATACTTTCATCAATAAGTTCTTCAACTTCTCCTCTTCACTTTCTCAAGCAAGGTTGTGTCATCTGCGTATCAAAGTTGTTAATGAGTCATCCTCTAGTCCTGTTACAATGTCCCTGTGTAAATAGCCCAAGTTTTCAGATTATTTGCTCAGCATACAGATCAAATAAATACAGTGAAAGGATATAACCCTAACACATACCTTTCCTCATTTTAACCTACTCAGTATCCCCTTGTTCTGTACAAACAACTGCATATCAGTTTACGTATAGGTTCCCCATGAGCACAATGAAGTGTTCTGGAATGTTCCATCTTCACAATGTTATCCATCATTTGCTATGATCCACCCAGTCAAATGCCTTTGCGTAGTGAAACTTCTGGGTTTTTCTGCTTTCAGCCAAGATTCATATGACATCAGTGAAGATATGCCTGGCTCCATGTCCTCTTTTGAATCCAGCTTGACTTTCTGGCAGCTCCCTGTCGGTACAGGTATACTTAGTGGCAACCGTTTTTGAATAGTGTCTTCACATTTATATTTCAGAAAAAGACCCAGCATGCTGAAGGGCTCTCTTAAAAGTAGCTTTTACTCTATCTTGTTTCCAATTTCCAAATTCCCACAGGGTCTTTGTCGGAGCAGAAATTGGGCCCAGGAGGAAGAGATTTCTCTTCCTCTCCTGGATAAGGGCAGTACCACTTGGCCGCGGCCCCTCAGTCCCAGCTGGGACTTCGCTTTACCCATGAAGATGAGCATAGCAAGCTCTGGGAGGTGGTGTCTGTTTATTTTTCTTGTCTTTGTTCAGAGGACAAAAGCAACATGTGCTACCTGCTCATAGTAAACTGAAATGTGTGTTTGTGTCCTTCACCATCCCACTCCCTTTACAACCACCACTGCCCTCTAAGGACTGTGGGAGCCACTAAATAGAAACTTCCTTCAGCTGGATCGTTTGATGTCGACTGTCACTGAGTTGACTGTGATGCAGAACAACCTTATTGCAACAGAAGGAAATGCTGTCTAGTACGGCACCAGCTTCGTAATCGCTGGCATGTTGGACCCCTGTTCATTGCTGCCGAGTCGATTCTGACTTAGGGTGACCCATATGTGCACAGAACTGTGTTTCATGGATTTTAAGACTGTGACCTTTCAAAGTGGATCACCAAGCCTGAATTCTGAGGAGTCCTCGGGTGGGTTTGAACCAATTCTTCAGGTAATAGCATAGTGCTTAACTGTCTGCACCACCCTAGGTGGATGTCTTAGCTCTCCCGTGCTGTTATAAGAGAAATACCACAAGTGCATGGCTTTCACAAACAGAAATGGCTTCGCTGACAGTTTAGGAGGCTCGAAGTCCAAATTCAGGGTGCTAGCTCTGGGGGAACGCTTCTTCTCTTTGTGTTTACCCAGCACAGAGACCCTGGGTCCAAAGGACATGTTCTACTCTGGGCTCTTCTTTCTTGGTGGTAGTAGGTCCCTGTGATCTTTGCTCACTTGTTTAATATCTCTCACTTTTCTAAAGACTTTGACTCAAGGTACAACCTGGTCCTGGAGATGGCATTCTGTCTCAGACACAACTGCCTTGGACCCTGCCTCATTCACATCACAGAAGTGAGGATTTCCAACACACAGGACCATCACATCAGATCAAGAAAATGCAGGGTAATTACAAGGTACTAAGAATCATGTCCCAGCCAAGTTAACACACACTTTGAGAAGACAACTGAATCTAGGAAAGTAGGCTTATAACCCAATTTTGGTGACAGATGCTAGGTAAAGCAGGTGTTGGGGCAAGCTTCAACTATAGCACCCCCAATGGGCTCCAGGGAGGAGTGGACTGCAAAATCAGTTTGAACTGCAAGGTTGGCGGTTCAAGCTCACCAGCCACTCCTTGGAAACCAACTTGGAGGCACTTATCCTGGTGTGGCACTAAGGGATAAGTCACTGAACCACAAGGTCAGTGGTTCAAACTTCCAGTCGTTCCTTAGAAACCCTATACAGGGTCACTATGATTTGGAACCGACTCATAGTGACCCTGTATCGGGTTTCCCAGATGTAGCTAGTAAGTGTCAACTGCCACCTCTTGGTTCAAATTGACTTTGTGGTCCACTGTTTATCCTATAGCACCACACCAGGAATTATATATATATATATATGTTGTTGTTTAGTGCCATCAAGTCAGTTCTGAATCATAGTGAGCCTGTATAGGGTTTGAGATGAGCAGCTGGTAGGTTTCAACCACTGACTTTGTGGTTAGTAGTCCAGGGTTTATCCATATATGAAGGTGTTTGGACTGGGAAGGGCTGTATGCCTGCGGGCAGGAGGCTGGCTTGCAAGTTGTGCCCTTTGGACATTTAAATGAATATCTAGTTTCTGTTTTGTATGTATACATCAAATTTTTAAAAAGGGAATAGAGGTAAATACTGTTGGCTGATGGTAGATGGAGGGAATTGTAATCATTGCAATGACACAAAATATGATTTATTGTATGTAAAACCGATACTCTGCCCTGTAAACTTTCACTCAGTTCACAAAAAAAAAAAAAGAAGAAAAGTTGTGTTATGCACCATTGAGTCCATTTCCAACAAGCTACTAGTGGGTTAGGACTGCTGACCCTACAGATAGCAGTCCAGTGCTTATCCACACCAGGATTCCATATATAAAGAGAGATGTTTGAAGCCACCCCCTGCTCCACCAGAGAACGATGTGGCAGCCTCGGCAACCCTATGTGGCAGTTCCTCACTGTCCCACGGTGTCACTGTGAGTCAGAACCACTCCACAGCAGTGGGGACACGGGTATTACTAAATCAACAACATCGTACTTTACCCACTGCTTTGCCAACTTGCCTTCCTACTTTTGGTAGCAAATCCTGCACGATTCCTTTTGACTCGGTACCCACAGGTGTGACTCACTTGCTAACAACACTCATTGTGGGGTGCTCATTGGATTTCTCCTGGGTTCTACTGATGGACACTGGGTTGTTTTCATTTTTCACTATCGTGAACTATGCACAGAAGCCCTGGT
Source organism: Chrysochloris asiatica (assembly GCF_000296735.1). NCBI lineage: Eukaryota > Metazoa > Chordata > Mammalia > Afrosoricida > Chrysochloridae > Chrysochloris > Chrysochloris asiatica. The sequence goes on from NW_006408596.1 coordinate 3,189,502, forward strand.
GGTACAGTGGGCTAAGCATGGGACTGCTACCCGAAAAGGTGACAGTTTGAACCTACCAGTGGAGAAACAGGCTCAAACAGTTTGAACCTACCTTGTGGAGAAAGATGTAGCAGTTTACTTCTATAAAGATTTGTTGTTGTTAAGTGATGGCAAGTCAGTTCATAGTGACCCTATATAGATAGCGCTTTGGAGACTGTGAATCTTTATGGGAGCACAACCCCTCATCTTTCTCCCACCGAGTAGCTGTTGGGTTTGAACTGACAATCTTGCAGTTAGCAGCCCAAAGCTTATCCTACAGAGTCACAGTGCTTCAACCTGTGGAGTTGATTCTGACTCATAGCAACCCTAAATAGGGTTTCTGAGACTATAAACCTTTATAGGATCAGACAGCCTTATCTTTCTCCTACAGAGCAACTGATGGATTTGAACCAATGACTTTGAGGTTAATAGCCCAATGCCTACCCCACAGCACCAGACAGCCAGGCTATAAAGATTTCATTGTCTTAGAAGCCCTATGGGGACAGTTCTACTCTGTCTTATATGTCACTATGAGTCAGAGTGGATTCAATAGCAGTGGGCTGGGTTAGCAAGGACCCTTACTGTGAGGGTGGGCTTAGGGCCTTTGATACCTTTTGGAATGTTTAAAAAGTGACCAGTCACTTAACCTTTTCAATGTGGGTTCAAACTGCCCACCTTTAGCAGTCACCCTGCCTAAGTGGTTTACACCACCCAGGGACCTCCCGCCTTCTGTTGAACATTAACTCAGTCAAAAGCTATACACATTGAAAAGGTTAACTGACTGATCACTTCCTAAACATTCTAAAAGGTATCAAAGGCCCTAAGCCCACCAAACACTGAGGGTCCCTGCTAACTACTCAGAAGTGAACAGCAATCATCTCTGATTTTCTTATCATCTCTGCAGTCACATCACTCATTCATTCGATCAACGTTTATCGAGCGTCCATTCTGTAGGTACTAGCCAAGGTCACGCATCTGTCCTGGCCAGCATTAGTCTACATTATACAAGACTAAACTACCTGACAACCAGAAATGTAACCATGTGAGCCAGGGAACATATACATGCAAGAGATGGGCCCTGCCTCACCATGATAATCCAACGTCCTCAAGGAAAATATAAAGTGGAACCACAGACGGTGAAACCAGCCGTAGATACTGGTCCTTTCTAAAACATCATGCACGTTGCAAACTTGTCATTAGAAAAGCAAAGCTTTGTAGGAGTGGCCTGCACGTATGACCGTACTCTGAGGTAGTCAGTTCTCCTCAGAAGGTGGGAGCTGTGAGGAATTCTCTGGGGAGCACTATATTTGTATCTAATTTGGCTTTAACTTGCCACACTGACTAGATTCAAATCCCCAAGGCGGTTAGTATGATGTAAGACAGATACAAATACTGCAGTCTTCAAGGGGGCTGTTTTGAATTTCCATCTGTGTCTTTTATGTACCCAAGTGTTAAAATACTGTATTAGCAGGGCTAAGACTTCTTCAGGCAACTTCTGGGGCACCGAGGGGCAGTTATATCTTAATAGGAAGTGTTTTATTAACCTGTGGCAAAGCCTTGCTTTTAAAAGCCGCAAAAGCCTGGAAACCTTTATTAGAAACTTCTATAAATCTGACATGAAAACTCAAGATCAGAAAGTTTGCCCGGCAGCTTCACATAGAAACGAACTTACCCACTTGCAAACTGTGTGCATTGATGTGGGCACATCTGGAACCCAGGGCCTTCAGAAAATGTCTCCAAACAAGCACAGGAATTTTTTTTAATGGATTAAAAACCTTGGAGTCCATGTGTTTTATAAAGACGTTGATTCTGGCACTGACAATCCCTTTTTGGCAGTGGGAGGAGGGTGATGGGGCAGTCAACTGAAGTGTAACTGCCACTTTTGTTTCTTTTGTTTTTGCATTTATATGCATCAGAGTTACTTTATAACATTTATTGCTGATTGAGGCTTTTCCTAAACCTGCTGTCACCAAGTTGATTCTGACTCAGAGCCATTGGGCCCCAAAGGCTTTCCAAGGTTGTAAATCTTCACAGAAGCAGACTGCTACATAGGGCGGCTAGTGGGTTTGAACTGCCAACTTTTCAGCTTAACAATTGTTCTACTGTGGCTTCCTGACACTTTCGCTGGTACTTTTTATTCATGAGCAAGATTTTGATGGACTGTTAAGCTTTATTGCTGTTGTTGTTAAATGCTGTCAAGTCGGGTCCCACTCCCAGTGACCATGTGTAGGGTTTCTGAAGAGCAGCTGGGTGGGTTTGAACTGCTGATCTTGTGGTTCAAAGTCCAGTGCTGATCCTACAGCACAACACCAGGTGTTGCCAAGGATATAAATGAGGAAGCCTTCCACGTCGTGTTGTGTTGGTGCCAATTCATAGCAGTTTTAGGGACATCAGAACGAAACACTTCCCCACTTCCCCATTTTGTGCCAACAATGACTGGTGGTTTTGTATCGTGGAGTCAGTTCCGACTCACAGCGATCCTGCATAGGGATGCGGAGGCCATAGATCTTTACAGGAGCAGAAAGCCTCATCTTTCTCCTGCAGAACAGCAGACAGTTTTGAAGTGCTGACTTTGAGGTTAGCAGCCCTACACATAACCACAATGCTACCAGAACTCCTTGCCACCAATGACTAGACTTTCTTTTATTTAAAAATTTAAAAAAATATATATCCACACAACTTTAAGAAAGGAACGAATGTCACTAGACACTACATGTAGAAATTGTTAAATTGGTGTACACTCTCCTGAGTATAGTCCCAACAACAAGATACATTAATAGAAAAAAAAAAAAAAAGTGATTTTTTTCAGCAGTAGATCACCAGGCCTTTCTTCCAAGGTTCCTCTGGGGAGACTCGAACCTCCAATCTTTCAGTTAGCAGTCGAGTTCGGTAATTCTACCACTCAGGCACATTGGTTTACTTTTATGTTGTTGTTGGTAAGTGCCGTCAAGTCAGTTCCAACTGAACAACCTTGTATAGGGTGTCTGAGGAGCAGCTGGTAAATATGAACTGCCGACCTTGTGGTTAGTAGTCCAGCGCTTATCCTACAGCGTCACATGAAAGGCTGGTTGCTCAGGGCTCACCTGCTTTCTTTAGCATTTTGGGTGGTGGGTGGTGATGGTAGCAAGGGCTACCCCTCCCCCCCATGTCCCAGAACTCCTCTGTCAATGATGCAGCCCCAAGAGCAGGATACGTTACCTGTGCCTTGGGTTTAAAAGCAAGCACCCTGGACGAGAAAGCTGTCTGAGTGGGACTGACAGAAAGTATGGGAAGTTTCCTCAACTCTGACTCACGGTTTTTAGAAAGCGTATTGTGAATGACAAACGATGAGGTCTGAGAAACAGTCCCATAGGTCTTTTCCAATCCCACCCCAAAGACAAGGATCTGAGGGTAAAGACAATAAAATTCACAGAATTTCCCACACATTGAACATGGGCCCCATGCTGTAGTAAACACTGTTATTGATAGGTGCTGTCTAGTGCATCCCAACTCCCATGGACCCCACGAACAACACAAGACACACTGCCTGTCCTCGCAGCTGTTGCTGTTGGCGGCACTGTTGCACGCACTGTCAGTCCATGGCATTGAGGGTCTTTCTCTTGTTTGCTGACCTTCTGCTTTAGCAAGCGCAATGTCCTTCTTGAGGGACTGGTCACTCCTGATAGCATGGCCTGGTTGAATTTCACAACCATCCCAGAAAGGTAGGTCCTGTTATCATTCCCACTTTATAGGTGCTCAAGGAGACGGTGGGTGGTACAAACATTTGACAAGCTCAGTTGGTAACCGAGAAGTTGGCGGTCCCAGTCCACTGAAGGCCTGGTGATGTCCTTCCAGAACATTCTATGGAACGCAGTGCTACTCTGACACGCACAGGGTTGTCATGAGTCGGAGTCTACTGGGCAGCACCCGTATTTCTTTTTTTTTTTTTTTTTTTAAATAAATGAGGAAACTGATACTTGGAGAGGTTCAGAAACATAACCAACTTTTAACACTGAGAGTGGTAAAGCTGTTGGGATCAAACCCTGGCCCCTGACGTGGGGAGCCTGTGTCCTGGCCCCTTGGCCTCTGCCTTCCTATAACATACTGAATTACTGGAGAGGCACCCATACCCTTACCCAAGGGATGTGAGGTAAGCACTCAACCACAGCTTCTGCTGACTTTCACGGACTCTCAGCTACCACACTATGATGGAGGGGCTCCTCTCCAAGGCCAGATTGTCAATGGGGACCCCTGACGGATGGCAATGTCTGCCGTCTGCTTCCCAAGAACCCGGGAGCAGAGGGAAGTCAGGGGATGCAGGCAGGAGTTGATAACCACTGAGGTTGAGAGACGGGTTCACGAAGCTCATAATGCTGTTTTCTCTACTTTGGTGTCTGCTTGGGATTTTCCGCAGTAAAAAAAGTTAAAAATAAGAAAGAGGCAGCCCATCAATCCCTTTAGAAGGATGCATAGTTTTGACAGAAATTCTGAAGGGAGAAGGATGGCTTTTGTTGGTGAGGCACCTGCTCTGGGCAGTGTGTACTTCAAGACACAAACCCCTGTGCTCACAGTGTCCAAGGAGGTAAGAGTTCTGTCCTGCCTCCAGGACAGGGACTTGTGCCTGCTGACCTGCCAAGTGGTCCTCCTGTTTCCAAATCCTGCACTTTCCATCAAGATGTGCTTTTCCTTCTTTGGTCTTGAAGAAGTAGATGTTCTGAAAGCCAGTCATCCAGAGAAGATGAGGCATTCAGTTAAGGTAACGGTGGTTAAAAGAGAGAGAAAGCAGGAGACAGATACAGTGAGAGCAGCATGCAGAAGAAATGAAAGCCAAGTGAGTGTCTCTGGCAGCATTTCTGAAGTGGGTTTCTGAGGGAAAATTTCCATAACCAATGAAGCCTGAGGAATGCTACATGCATATCATGGCAGGAGTTGATAACCGTCAGTGGTAGAATTCTTCTCTTACATCTGGTAGCATAGTGGTTACGAATCGGGCTGCGAACCTCAGGGTCAGCAGTTCGAAACTACCAGCTGTTCCGCGGGAGAAAGATGAGGCTTTCTGTTCCGTAAAGATTTACAGCCTCGAAAACCCTGTTCAGGGTCACTATGGGTTGGAACCGACTTGACAGCACTTAACAACAACAACATGTGGGATATGGTGGCCAATGTACCTTGTGAGCAGCTACCACACCTTTCCGTTCTGGGAGGCTTGTGTGTTGCTATGATGCTGAACAGGTTTCAGTGGAGTTTCCAAACTCAAATAGACCAGGAAGAAAGGGCTGGCAATCTTCCTTAAAAAAACCAACCAAGGAAAACCTCATGGATTACAACAGTCCAATCTGCACCATGGGGATGTGCAGGATCAGGTAGCATTTCATTCCATTGTGCACGGGCTTGCCATGAACTGGGGGTCAACTCAGCAGCAGCTAACAACAACAACATATGTGTGTATATGGAAAAAAGAACAGGAAATATTAATAGCTATTAACTGTGGAGGGTTTAAAATTAGGAAAGGTGTATGCCAGGGTTGTATTCTTTCACTATACTTGTTCAATCTGTATGCTGAGCACAGAATCTCAGAAGCTGGATTATATGAAGAAGTATGTGGCATCAGGATTGGAGGAAGACTCATTAACAACCTGACATATGCAGATGACACAACCTTGCTTGCTAAAAGCAAAGAGGATTCTAAATACTTACTGCTGAAGATTAAAGACCACAGCCTTTAGTATGGGTTGAACCTCAATGCAAAGAAAACAAAATTCCTCATCACTGGACCAATAAATAATATCCACATAAATGGAGAAAAGATTGAAGTTGTCAAAGAGTTCATTTTGCTCAGATCACCCATCAACACTCATGAAAGCAGCAGTCAAGAAATCAAATGATGTATTTATTGCAGTTGGCAAATCTGCTGCACAAGACCGCTTTAAAGTATTCAAGAGCAAAGATGTCAGTTTCAGGACTAAGGTGCGCCTGACCCAAGCCATGGTATTTTCAGTAACCTCATATGCATGTGGAAGTTGGACAGTGAATAAGGAAGACCATAGAAGAATTGATGCATTTGAGTTATGGTGTTGGAGAAGAATATTGAAAGTGCCATGGGCTGCCAAAAGAACAAACAGATCTGTGTTGGAAGAAGTACAGCCAGAGTGCTCCTTGGAAGCCAGAATGGCCAGACTTTGTCTCTCATACTTCAGACATATTGTCAGGAGGGACCAGTCCGTGAAGAAGGGCATCGTGTTCGGTAAAGTGGAGTGTCAGAGAAGAAGAGGAAGATGCCCAATGAGATGGATTGGCACAATGGCAGCATCAATGGGCTCAGACGTAGCAATGATTGTGAGGCTGGCTCAGGAACGGGCAGTGTTTCATTTTGTTGTGCACAGGGTCATTATGAGTGGGTACCGACTCAATGGCACCTAACAGCAACTACAATTAAGTCTGGACAGTAGGATCATAAATGATTATTTTCTTCATGACACTTGGATGTGTTTTCCAGAACTTCTGTAATGAGAATGGACACTTAACTCCTCACTTACTGACTACCTCACTATCTGACAATTCACATTTACAGCAAGTAAAATGTCTACTATCTGAATATTTTGTTATTAATGATGTAATTTTGTCAGCAAGGAACGTTGAGTGAGGTTTGAGGCAACAGGAAGCCTAGCTATGAAAGGCTCTGGTTATATGTCAGTTTGTCTGGGCCACGGGTCTCAGAGGCTTGTCAGTTGTGTATGGTGCAATCACCCCCACTTTGTGATCTCATGTGGCCAGTCTCCATTTTCCCATAATGCCTGTTTTCACGTAACAATCTGGTCTTTGTACAGATCATGTCAATATATGAGGAGCAGGCGCACTATCTTTTGAGTCAGAAAGTAAAAACCAATCCAGCGCATTTTCAACAACTGAGTGCTTCTTGTTCTTGTTGGGAGAGCCTCACAGCTGCGATTATTGTGACAATGGCGGCTTCGGAGTCCCTTGGCCGAGCTCTCAAAGGTGTGCCCACAAGCACGGTGAGGCTGATGCAGACTCTGTTGTGAGCGTGAGCGTAGTAATACTAATCCTGCTGCTAACTGCTAACACCATTTACGGAGCTCTCACCCCGCGCCCTCCCTCCCTGGGCTGCAGGCCTGTGTAACAGACCTTCTCACCTGGCCTCTGCGAGGCTGGTCCTGGGCTGGATCCCTCCACCTTCTGATTCCCAAACTCGAGTTCTTAACCCCTACACTCATGCCAACATAAAAGGCCAGTAAGGAACTTTCCAGACCTTTCCAGCAAGCCTGTTTCTCAGGAACATGAGGACATCTGGAATGCACAGGTCCCTCTTTCTGATCTATTGACTGATGTAAAGATAATGTGGAATCCTTACTCTGACCTGTAACCGGTGCTCCCAGAGGTCAGTTTGTACAAATAGAACATCCCACACTGCTCCCATTCTCAGTTCACTTACCGTCTCTTCGGAGGGGTAAAAGCCAATGGCCCTCATGACATTAGGGATCTCTGAGAGGGAGATGTGTTCTGACACCTCTCTGGTCTCCATTGTGTCGATGCCTTGACTGCGGAGCTGAGAATAGTAAAAATAGTCTTCCAGCTCCTGCGGGGGAAGACAGCGGAAACACAACACATGTTGCGGCTGAAGTCTGAAGCATCCATTAAGGACTTTAAGAACATTTGTTTGAAAGCCCATTTTGAGCTCAGTGTGGGGGAAAGACAGCTTTGGGGGAAAACTAAGAGGGAGTGTTTGTTTAACTAGATGTTACCAGGAAGTGTTTGCTCTGAAGACATTTACCCTGTAGAATTGTCCTTCTCTGCCACCAGACAACAGACCATAAAATGGGGTCAAGTCTTCACCCCCAAGAGAAACGGCTGCCTCCAGGGAGCTGGAAGAGTAACAGAAACAACACAGTTAGTCAGCAAGCCGGTGGGGGCCTGTTTGGCCATGGCACCTTAGCCCTAGGAAGGGTACCACAGCGCAGATACAACTAAAGTGAGGAAAATCCCTCCAGACTGAAGCTGAACATGGGAAACCCAATTTGGAGCATGAATCTTAGTGGTACGCGGCAGGCACTGGGCCTTTTATGTGAGGTCTTTGGGGAGCCGGGAGTGGGAAGGGAGGAGGGGGGCTTGAACTCTGAAAGCAGAAGTTTCTGGAGCAGAGAAGCTCTCCTTGTAACCTGAGAGCAGAGCGCTAGCCCAGCCTAGCCCAGCCCAGCCCAGCTGAGAGAACAGGACGTTGTATAGGTGGACTGCCAGCACTAATTGCTCCCACAAAACCCAAGAGCCACAAGGGAGTCATGCCAGCCAGGTAAAAATAATCCTCTGCTCTCTAACACAGGAGGCCTAGTGGCATGGTGATTAAGTGCTCGGAGGCTGATTATTACTGTTAACATAAATGACATCATACTCTGCACACTGTTTTGCCAGCTTGCCCTTCTTCCTTTGATAGCAAATCCTGTATGTTCCTTTGGACTCGGTGCACATATATGTCCCACATCTTACTTACTTACTTACTTACTTATTTACTTATTTATTTATTTAAACTACCAAACAGGTTTTATTAAACGCCTCCCACCCCCCAGCTCCCCCCTGGAGCTGTCCCTTAGAGTACAAGTCACCCTTTAAATGGTTTGGGGGATTTCTTCCCCTAAGCGCAGAGGCAATGTAAGTAATTATAGATTAGGGACATTCTGGTAAGGACGCGGAATCCCTGAGTCCCACTTCTTAATGGCTCCTCCGTGGGGGTTGGTGCTCACTGGACTTCTCCTGTGTGCTACCAATGGAGAGTGGGTTGTTTTCAGTTTTCATCACTGTGTACTGTGCACAGGAGTCCTGGTGGCACTGTGGGTTAAGCACTGGGTGGCTACCTGAAAGGTTAGTGGTTCATACCCACCAGCTGCTCTACTGGAGGAGAAGGATGTGACAGGCTGCATCCATGAACATTTACAGCCTTGGAAACTCTCGTCCTGTCGGGGTGCTATGAGTTGGAACTGGCTTCAGGGCAATGGGTTTGGTATGACTGGTTTTTGTTGGTGGTGGCTCTGTAAAGTAGGGTCAGAGTTTCCAAAAATAGGGCCCCTCCCTGCCTTTGTTCTTTTTAAAATTGAAACATTTTCTTTTGTTGTCATTGTTGAGCATATATATATATATGGTGGTGGTGCCTGTGTGCCATGGAGTTGGTTCCGACTCATAGAGACCCTGTACAGGGTTTCCGAGGCTATAAATCTTTACAGGAGCAGAAAGCCTCATCTTTCTCTCATGGAACAGCTGGTAGTTTCGAACTGCTGTCCTTGCAGTTCACAGCCCTATTCGTAACCACTATGCTACCAGAGCTCCATATATATATATATATATATATATATATAAACACACACCAATTCCACAGGTTCTACATGAACAATTTAGGGACTTAGATGAATTCTTCAAGCTATGCAAATTATTCTCATCCTCCTTTTCTCAGTTGTTAAAATAGGTACTTTAAAATAGAAAGTCTCAACAGACAAGTGAACAAATTGAAGTAGTGATCCAAAACCTCCCCCCAAAACAAACAAGCAAACAAACAAAAAACAGTCTTGGAGCAGACGGCTTTTCTGGAGACTTCCAAAAACATTTAGAGAAGAACACACATTAATACTATTTAAACACTTGCAAAGGACAGAGAAATAAACTTAACCCTGATATCCAAACCAGACAAAGATACCACAAGAACAAAAACTACAGGCCAGTGTCTCACAAATACAGATTCAAAAATCTTCAAGAAAACACCGGCAAACAGAATTCAACAGTACATTAAAACAATCATAAGCCACGACTAAGTGGAATTTACTCCAGGCATACAGGGATGGGTTAATATTATAAAGGCAGTCACATCAATTATAAAACACATCACACCAATAGTACAAAGGAAAAGAGCTACATAATCAGAAAAAGCATTTGATAAAACTCAATATTATTGGTGGAAACTCTAAAGAAGATTGGAATACAAGGCATTCCTCAAGAGGATTCAGGGAATAGATAGAAAGTCAACAGCCAACACTATACTTTAATAGAGAAAGACTGAGAGCTTTCCTCTTGAAATCAGGAGGAAGACAAGGGTGCCCACTCTCAGCACTCCTATTCAATATTGTATTAGAAGTTCCAGTCAGAGCAATAAGACAAGAAAAATAAGTAAAAGGCATCCAAATTGGAAAAGAAGAAGTAAAATGATTTCTATTCATGGATGATATGATCCTATATAGAAGAAATTCCAAAGAGTCCACAAAAAAAGTTCTAAAGCTAATAGAGGCATTTAGCCAAGTTGCAAGACACCAGGTCAGCAAACAAAAAGCAGTTGAGTTTCTATATATCAATAATGAGAAATCTGACAGAGAAATGAGGGAAATAGTTCCATTTACAATACTATCTAAGAATAGTATTCTAGAGAACAAACAAGATGGCGGACCAGGTGGAAGTGCAGTAAGGAACTCCGTCAACAACAACACAGAATACCGGGCCAAGCAGGTTCAGGGGATGGTCCCAGAACTCTGAACCACATATAAAGGAATATTTAGAAGGATGGAAGGCTTATAGCTGGGGGAATTTGTGGCAGAAGCAAGAAACCCATTGCTTTCTAATTCAAGATGCTCAGCTGCACTAGGAGCCACCATCTTGTGTGAGACCAAGCGGAGGAAGGATCGGAGCACCCACAGATGCCTGGCAGAACCTCGCACATAAAGGTGTGGACATTCTTTTCTTTTGTTATCTGTTCACTGGTCCCTTGCTGTCTGCGCACTTCCATTCTGGTGACAATAGGGGTGCCTGAGTTAGTGGACACCCCATCCCCACCCTCAGAGGTTCTACTACGCATGCGCACAGATCTCCTCGAAATTTAAAGAGACAGTTTCCACTTAAAACCAAATGGCCACAGCCGGCCCTGAACTGTTTATAACTAGAAAAAAAAACCTGAACGGGGATTGTGGAGCAGGATAAGCAGACAAAAGAGCAAATAGGCTGAAAATTAAATCCTAAGTTACGTCAAAATGACCAACAGTGGCATCTTGAAATTTCTCAAGAAGAAGAGTGAAAAGGGAAGCCCATTTCCTGATCACATCTACCTGGAGGCAATCAGAAAGCATAAAAAATACCAAAATACACACCCATCTAAGTATTAAGGCCATAGATAACCCCTGAAGATGCCCAAAAAACAGAAGCAGATGACCATATATCTGCACACGACCAGAAACAAGAAAAAGTGACTGAGGCAAATGAGCTAGAAGTAGACCTACACTCCATACTGGAAGATGGGCAGGCTTTGGAAATGCCAGAGAAAGAATTCAGAAAAATGATTATAAAATGTATCAAAACACTATACATTGGAGTTGAGAAAAATAAGGAAGAAGTCAGGAAAGTGCTACAGGAACAATTAAGTAAGATAGATACAGCATTGGAAACAATTCAAAACCTACAGAAAGAGGTCCAAACAATTAATAATAGAGGGGGCAATAAAGGCATGAAGTGACTGGTTTATAAGATTTCAAGAGGGAGCTTAGTTTAAGAGTATGGGGGGAAAGAAAGAGTCCCCACTGAAGAGATGTCATCTTGTCTAGATGGGTCTGGTGAAAAGAGATGGCGATAAAATTCAATAATGAATAATTGTTATCATGGCTGATCGCGACTGTCACAATTGTAAATGTAGAAGTTTTGTAACAAAAAAAAGGGACCTTATCCAGAAAGCAGCAGCGCCAGAGATGAAGGCAGAAATGGGGGCATGGAGAGGGGGAGCGGCTGAGGACTCTAGATTCATGGACTTAAGAAGCTAGTGGCCAGGAGCAGACTTGCAGAATGTGCCCTTTGGAGATGTAAATTATTATATATGCCTGAGTGTTTGTTTGTTTGTTTGTTTGTTTGTTTGTTTTAAAAAGCTGAAGTGGATAGAGAGAAATACTGTTAACTGATGATACATGGAGGGGATTATAATCAATGTAATGAAACAAGGTGTATGATTTGTTGAATGTAAAACTGATGATATGCCCTGTAAACTTTCACTCAATCCACAATAAAAACCTTAAAAAAAAAAAGAATAGTATCCTAAGAAAATAAAGCACCTCAGGTGTAAAGGACTTATACAATGAAAACCATAAAATATAGCTGAAATAGACTAAAGACTTAGATAAGCAGATGTTCCATTTCATGGATTGGAAGACTTAATATTGATAAGATCTCAGTAGTACCCATAGCAATCTACAGATTCAATATAATCCTGATCAAAATTCTAGCCAGCTTCTTTACAAAGATACAAAAAGCAGCCCTCAACTTTAAATGCTATGGCAAGAGGCCCTGAATAGGTAAAACAATGTTGAAAGAGAAGAACAAAGTAGCAGGGTTCACAAAGTCTGGGTCTAGTACAGCAACAGACACCAGGACCAATGGATTGAGGATATGGAATGTCTCACCACTTGCCTCCAGGAAGAACTGGATGGCGCCCAGGTAACATCACTGAATATTTTGGTCAAAGATTCCATAGAAGAATCCTGAGCAAAAGGGAGAAAATGAGAACAGAATTTCAAGATCTCATGAACTCCAGACTTTCTGGAGCCATGGAAGGTGACTGAACCCTATGCTATTCCTCTGAGATCATCTTTAATTCTCAAACTAAAAATATCCCCTGAAGTCTTGTAAACACCAGCCAATAGTTTGGATGAACGAGGAAAGAATACATTGCCTTGAGCAATGTTATCTTTTAAGAACTTTCTACTTCAGACAAGACTGACAACAGAAACTCAAAAGGTTAGCTAGGAGCTTTATGGGGCAGTGAGTCCATGTTAATACGGTGAGAATGGGTGCACAACTCCAAGAGCGGACTCCACACCACGGAATTGTACACGTAGAAACGACTCAATCGGTGTATGTCCTGCTTTGTATGTTAACGACAACAATAAAAAAGACATACTTTGGAAGGGGGAAAAGCCCTTTAAATAGTGAAACAACCTTACGTATGAGACCGATGTTTCCTCAGACAAAAGGCTGGTAACATGAAATCATTCTGGTAATCTGATCAATGGATTTCTACTAATCAGGAGATCCATCCTGAGTGGGGATCTTAAAGTATACTTCTGCAGGAGATTAAGGGTTAAGTAGTGAAATGTCTGACGGATTATGGAGTCAGACATGCATTTAGTCCTGGGTTCTGTCACTTGAAAACTGTATGACTGTGGACAAGTACCAACAACTTCCTGTGCCTTGATTTACTCATCTGTAAAATGGGAATTAAGAAAAGAATCTGCCTCGCTGGGTGATTTGATAAATCAGTCAGGGGATGAGCATAAAGAATGTAACAAGGACAAAGTTCAGACAGAAGGAAGGTGTAGGAAAGGAGGAATGAAACTAGAAACACAAGGAGGAAGTGGGATAAGTGATATTATATTGTGGGGAATGAACAAAATGTGTATGAATGGAAAACTGATCTGCTCTGTAAACCTTCACCCAATTCGCAATACAAAGCTAAAAAAGAAAAGAATGAGGCAGAGACAGACATTATATACATTATATACAAACACAAAAAGAATGGGAATGAACGCCCTTCATTTTCCTCTCAGAACGAATGTTTGCTGAGTGCCTTAGAACTAGGAAGGCCCTACATGAACACCAGCTTCATCACTGGGGTCAAGTGGGTCACCTGGCTCCTCTGAGCGAATTTCCCAATCTATACAACGGGGTAACCACGGTACAGCCCTGACAGCAGAGCTGTGAGGACAGGGTCAGACGATGCCTGGCCCACAGACATGGACCTGCAGACAGTGACTTTGGTCGTTATAACCAACGAGATGGGTATTGAGATACATCTTCTTAGAGTATCTTCATATAGTGGGAACCACAAATGTGCCACAGCCCTCTTATTGGGCCCTGGGTCAGGGGCTGGGGGAAGGAGCCTGGTACATTCCAGGTGGGCAGGGGCTCAGAGGCACAAGGATCCCCCCAGAAGAGCCCATCATCACCTGAATGCAGGGCTTTGCTCCCAGGTCATGGGAGCTGATGTCCAGCTGAGGGGGCTGCCACAACCCCAACAGGACAGCAGACCACCTTTGCCCCTGGGAATCACAAGAGCTGATCCTCTGGGACCAGCTTGTTATAGAAGCCCTTGTGGCTGGGCTACACTGCAGGCCCTGGCTTCATGGCCACTGCCAGCTGACCAGGGAAGAACCAAAGGGCTGGACACTCACACTCTCTGAGGCTAGCACTACCATTTGGGGAATCTGGAAACTGTCCGTGGTCATGAACTTGAAGTGTAGTATATCCCAATGCAAGGTGACTGGAACCTAGATCAAAATCAGACAGGGAGAGGAGACAGAGGGCAACCGAGGGGGTCTCCAGGTCCCCAGTGACCTCTTCAGAAAGTCCCCTTTGGGCCTACGTTGGGTTTAAGTATGCTCAAGCTACAGCAACAAGAGGTTATGGGGCACAGAAGAGAAGCTAATGCTTACTGAAAGCCTCCTCTGTGCCCAGCAAGGTGGATATGGCAGTGTCTACGATATGAGATCGAGCTCCGGAAGTCCTGGGCGCTGGAGCTGGGGCCCAGTGGGAGGAGGAAGGGGAAGAGTAGAAGAAGGAGTTACATCACCCACTGAGACTCAGAGAAGTTCAGGGATTTGCCTTTGGTCACAGGGCTTGTAGGGAGTGAAGCAAAGATATGAATGCAGGACTCCGCTCCAGTCTGAGCAGGGTAGGGCAGGAGGGGACAGGTGAGGATGAGTATTGGAAAGTGATGGGAGAGTTTAATGCAGATGCCAGGAACACAAAGTGGGGCTTGCTAGTAAAGATGTGGAAAAGGGAGAGAGTGTGCATGAACCATGGGAGACAGAGGCTGAAGGGCGAGTCCCGGAGAAATGGGATCTACACCAATGACAATACTCTGGGCCTAGGAATTGTTGTATTCCTTCCATCTTCTTTTGATGTTTTCTTCATCATTCAATATTTTTCCCATTGTTGTTGTTGTTGTTAGGTGCCAACGAGTCAGGGGATGAGCATAAAGAATGTGAGTCGGTACTGACTCATAGAGACCTTATGCACAGCAGAACGAAACACTGCCTGATCCTGGGCCAACGTCACTATCATTGCCATGCTTGAGCCCACTGATGCTGCCACTTTGTCAATCCGTCTCACTGGAGGTCTTCCTCTTTTACTCAGAGTTGTTCAATACTGCAAGTCGTGGTTTTGAAGTTTTTCTTCAGTTCCCTCAGCTTCAGAAATGCTGAACTTGTTCTTCCCTTTTAGTTTTCTAACTCCAGGTCTTTGCACATTTCGTTATAGTATTTCACTTTGTTTTCTTGAGTTGACCTTTGAAATTTTCTGTTCAGCCCTTGTACCTCCTCACTTGTTCCATCTGCTTTAACATCTCTATGCCGGAGAGCAAGATTCAGATTGTTTAAAATTAGGAAAGGTGTGTGCCAGGGTTGTATTATTTCACCATATTTTTTTCAATCAGTATGCTGAATAATCCAAGAAGCTGGATTATATAAAGAAAAACGTGGCATCAAGATTGGAGAGACTCATTAACAACCTGTGATAGGCAGATGATACAATCTTGCCTGCTGAAAGAGAAGAAGACTTAAAATACTTGCTGATGAATCTCAAAGACCACAGCTTTGGGTATGGGGTGCATCTCAGTGTAAAGAAAACAGAAATCCTCACCACTGGACCAATAAACAACATCCATATAAATGGAAAAAAGGTTGAAGTTGTCAAAGACTTCATTTTGCTCAGATCAACCATCAATACTAATGGAAGCAGCAGTCAAAACATCAAACGATGTATTGCATTAGGCAAATCTGCCACACAAGCCCTCTGTAAAGTGTTGAAGAGCAAAGACGGCAGTTTGAGGACGAAGGTGTTCCTGACCCAAGCCATTGTCTTTTCAGTAACCACATATGTATGTGAAAGTTGGACAATGAATAAGGAAGACCGTTATAGTGTTGGAGGAAAATATTAAAAAGAACCATGGACCACCAAAATAATAAACAGATCTGTGTTGGGAGAGTGCTCCTTGGAGGCCAGGAGAGTGAGAATTCATCTCGCATACTTTGGACATATTATCAAGTGGGACTAGTCCCTGGAGAAGGAGATAAGTTTGGTAGAGCACATGGTCAGAGAAAAAGAGGGAGCCCTCTAGTGGTAACAGCAATGGGGTCAGACATAGCAATGACTGTGAGTTAAGCCCAGGATCGGGCAGTGTTTTGGTCTGTTGTGCACAGGGTTGCTAAGAGTCAGTACCGGTTCAATGGCACCTAACCACAACCAGGAGTTGTTGTGTATCTCTGAGTTGGTTCTGACTCAGAGTGAACCTGTCGGACAGAGTACAGCTGCCATCTTGATGAACGGAGACCTGGTAGCATGGCAGCTAACAGCTGGACTAACAACTGCAGCTGTGAAGACCTCACAGGGAGGGCAGTTCTACTCCATACTGCAGACTCACCACAACGTCACTACCACATAACGGTGTAACTGCTGAGTTTGAACCACTGACCTTGCAATTGGCAAATGAGCATGCAACCGCTCAGGGTTATCGGTTGTTTTGCTTTGGGTTCATCTGTACAGGAATCTACTGCTAGGTCTTTTCCCCCAAGAGTCCCTGGTGGGTTGGAACCACGAGCGCTGAATGGAAGGGGATTCGGCATCTTCATTTTATCTCACAAGTCAGCACCTTCAAGTCTAGTAGGAGCTTTGTTTGTTTATTATTTAGGGTTTTTGCATTTCTTCCCATTAGTGAAGTGCTGAACATATTAAGATATCAGAAGCAGCAATGAAGTGCTAATTAGGTTATAACGATCCTTTGTCCTCACAACAAATTAAACTGAAATTCACAGAAAGCTGGACTCTGGCCAGGCATAGGGGAGCGACTGGAAAGAAGCTGGTGTCTTTTTTTTTCATCTCCATCGTTCTATATCCCAAGTTGACAGAGGAGGGAACAGAAACAGAAGTACAAGGAGACCATCGTCCTCACCCCGACCCCCAACTCCACGTCCCACCCCAGGTCTTAGTTTTCCCAGAGCCCTGGGAGCAAGCAGTCGGTGGGAGCCCAGCAGTTTCCCTTCTGAAGGCATGATTATGGTGGGTTTTCCAAGGGGGTGCTGTTTGCCTGTGCCTAAATCCCCCAATTCACAAGATCTGCTCATTGAGGTCTTAGAGTCAGAGCAGCATCTGTAATTCTAGATGGCTACGGGTCCAACTTGAATTCCACTGGGTAGTTGTACTCCTGAAAGAGCAAACGACGAGATGTTCTAATGTCTGCAGGAACCATGTGCCCTTGCCTTTTACTGGGGGTCATGGGCCACATTTGCTCTTTCAGGAAACAAGGCGCCTCTTGGCTGGTTGTGTGTTGCTTCTTAAGTGAGAGCATCGGACCGAGTGGCCCATGGGACTGGCCGAGCTTCTGGGAGCCGGCTGCTCAGTGGCTCCACTCTACCCTGTGGCAGCCCAGCTGGACTGGGGTAGATGAGAAGGCCCCCTAAACACCTGCTCCCTCCATCAGTAGTAAGAATCCTGAGCTCATAAGCAAATGCTTTTGTGAGGAAGATGTGAAGGAAGGACATCATTACCAACTTTTACACAAATAACAAGAACGCTATACAGTTCTGGCAAACTGCACAGCTCCCTTACGCCTTCGTTTCCCAAGTGGGCATGTTATATGTGAAAATACAGTACTTTACCAAATATCTAGCTCTGAGCTGGGTGCTTGCATGCATTAACCAATCTAATTTTTACAAAGGTCTGATGAAAGTCTCTATTATTATCCCCATTTTACAGTCATGGGATCTAAGGATCAGAGATGTTAAGACACCTGCCCCAGACCCCACAGCCAGCAGTGTAGATAAATGGATGTCAGTCTGACTTCCGAGTCCATGCAATTGCCCATGTTCAACTACAGAATTCTCCAGCCTGACCTTAGGCAGTGGGAATGGCTCAGTGGTAGAATTCTCACCTGCCATGGAGGAGTCCTGGGTTTGATACCCAGCTAGTGCACACAGCGTCTGTCAATGGAGGCCTTGTGTGTTGCTATGACGAGCAGGTTTCCATGGAGCTTCTAGACTAAGGTGGGTGAGGAAGAAAGGACTGGGCATCTACTTCTGAAAACCAGCCAGTGGAAACCTTAGGATCTCAATGGGCGGACAGCGTTGTCTCTGTGTCGGGGGCCCACTTGATGGCAGTGAACAACCACTACTATTTTACCGATTCCCACCTGAGTGAGGGCAGGTGGGGTAAGAAGAGTAGACAAAACACACAGATATACGAGCAGAAACTGGAGCTGGTGTGGCAAGAAAGGATGCTAGAGGGAAGTGAACCGTGGAGGAGACACAGCTTGACTACAAGGACCTTCAGTCCACACAGCTCATGGGTGTGGTGACCACCTGCCCACCTGGGGCACTCATGCACATGCCCATGGAGCAGTGTGGCAAATACCTGTGGGAAGTGTTCTTGTCCCCTCAGGTGGCAGGGGAGCTCAAGAGCTGCCTGAGGTGACCACGTCCTGTCCAACCTTCCTGCTGAATCTCCCTCCTCCTTTGATCACCTCCTCCAGCTGATGACAACAGAGGGTCCCTTCCACAATCTGAAGCCCCTTCCCAACTGTAACTTTAAGCCAGCAACTCTTCAAGGGTTGCCCAAACTCAAGGTCAAGGTTCAAGACCACCCTGCTAGCGAGTCTTCCCGCCAAGTGCTTCCGGCACACTTGATCTATCCTTCTGGGCTGACTTTTCCTTTCTTCTCCACCTGGCAACTCTCTCAAGACCCTCCCAGATTCGCACAGGCTTTCCCCAAGTAGGGACATGATTGCAGGTGGCACAAGTCACAGAGGATCTTCTGAAGTTTGTACTAGTTAGGTATTTCAGGTGGCACAATGGTAAAGCATCTGACTGCTAATAGAAAAGGTCGGGGGTTCAATCCCACCCAGACACTCCAAGGGAGAAAAATTCAGTGATCCACTTGGGTAAGGATTACAGATTTCAAAATCCTATGGGGGCAATTCTACTCTGTCTTTTGGGGTTGTTATAAATTGGAATCGACTGGGTGGCACACAACAACAATAGGTACCTGCTTCCATGTGCAATACAATATATAGGTAGTTTTATTGTTGTTGTTAAGTGCTGTTGACTCACTTTTGACTCATAGGAACCCTGTGTAGGACTTACAATGGAGTCCTAATATGGCACTGTGGGATAAGCACTCGGCCACAAGGTTGGTTTGAACCGTAAGGTTGGAGGTTCAAACTCATCAGCCGCTCCTCAGATCGCTAGGAGTAGAAACTGACACATCTACATTTAACAAAAACAACACAGGGCTTCTGAGGACTGGATGGTGGGCTTGAACTGGTGACTTTGTGGTTAACAGTCCAGTGCTTATTCTATAGCATCACACCAGGACTCCATATATATAATAAAACTATAAATATCCCATTATCTTTTCGTTCCATTTTCCCCACAATCTTCCGAAGTCCCCTCGCACATAACAAGCTCATCAAATCAAGGAATGCCCCAGAAAAATCTTTAAACCTTAAGCCAAAAATATCCTGTCAATGCTTCTTAAAACCAAACAACAATTTAACTTGACTACTAAAAAAAATGTCAGCCTTAAGCATGATAGTCTGTTAAGTTCTAAATGGGATCAGCCGATGCTGATGACAGCAGCTGGAAAGATTAAACAGGAACCTTAGGGGGCCGTGAGTTCATGTTTGCAGAGGAGGGACTCCGGAACAGCAAGGTAAAAAAGGCTGCACACCTCCAAGAATGTGATCTGCGTCACTGAACTGTGCACGTAGAAATGGTCTTACCTTATACGTTCTCAGCAACAACGAAATGGCTACAAATTTCAAACAACAAAACCAAACCCCCAAACACATTAAATATTTTAAAAGTCAGTAAAGGCATACAGAGGGTGGATAATAGCGCGGGTGATGCGTGAAGGGCTCAATGAGCTCTGTAAAACAGTACGGGGAAGTAGCAATATTTCTCCAGACACGTGGTTCCTTCCCCTGACCTCCTTCCCTGCCTCCCTCCAGCCCTGCTTGTGAGAGGTGCAACCCCCTGGGTCTTGTCTCTGAGCTTCACAGTCCATCACTGTGGCTCAGCTCCGGGTCTCCCACGTCAACGTGTGAGCATCGCAGGTACTGGCCTGTGTACACAGTGCCTGTCTCATGGCCTCTACACTTGACACCTGGCTGAAGGGGCCCTGCTGCCTACCCACCTCACGTACCTCAGGTTAATTTCCCACTGCACCACTGAGCGGTCATGTCCTCCTGCCGTGAACACATAGTTGCCATCGTATGAAAGGGTCATCCCAGCCACCCCATTGGGGTGGCAAATGATAGCAGATGTCTTATGTGGGTTGCCATCTACAGGTAGGATCTGTAGTCCGACCTAGAGAGAAAGATGTACCTGAGGGCTCAGACCAGATGACTGGGCCCCTGTGGTGCTGAGCGCTTTCTCATATTACCTGTGTCTCTGAAACCCTTCCCGTGGGCAAATGCCACCTCTGCCTCAGCTGCACTCACACACGCAGAGCCCACAGGGTGGTCCCTTAGAGATGACGCAGATTTCCAACATGGGGGGTTGGGGAGCCCTCCATGCAGGCTCAGTAGCTATGGAGAGAGGATGTTTTCCTCCAAGTCTTCTTCGTGGTCAGATATTCAGGGCTTTCTGGAATAATCCTGATGTATGGTCTCAGTCTAGGACTTAGCATATGGAGCCACCGTGCTGAATAAAGCTGGTGGTGATGGTTATGTGCCGTGGAGTCAGTTCTGACTCATAGTAACCCTATACAGGGTTTCCGAGGTTGTAAATCTTTACGGGAGCAGAAAGCCTCATCTTTCTCCTGTGGAGCAGCTGATAGTTTTGAACTGCTGACCTTGAGGCTCACAGCCCGATTCGTAACCACTACGCTACCAGAGCTTCTTGAATAAAGATTACAGCCTAGAAAATCCTACGGGGTAGCTCTACTCTGTCACATGGGGTCTGTATGAGTCAGTCAACTCAGTGGCATCTAACAACAATGAAAAATTTAAACCTTCCAGGGAAAGAAATCAGAAATAAAAGGATCCTTTGGTGGGTAGTGATCTTAATTTGGGGTACCAAAAATAAAGAACTGCCAGCAAGGTCTTCCAAGAGTCACCCCTAATCTGTAGCAATTCTCAGCTTCAAGCTTGACCAGTACACCTCATTTTACTCTGCTTTGCAGACTCTGCATTTAAAAAATAATAATAAATGTAAGGATCGTGGCAACCCTGCTTTGGCATGTCTATTGGCGCCATTTTTCCCAAAGTGTATTCTCACTTGATGTCTCTGAGACCCGTGTTGGTCATTCTCACACTATTTCAAACTTTGTCATCACGCTACTGCTCACTTCATAAACTATAGTCTAGTGACAACATAAGTTTTATATGTACTGGGAGAGCAAAGCAGGCATGTGACTTGCTTTACTGAGATACTGGCTTTACTGCAGAGGTCCGGAGCAGAACCTGCACTAGCTCCCAGCTCTGCCTACCCTTGGACCTGAATATTAAATGGAGCATTCTTGAGTCGTAACAAGACTTGGGACTGACTGTTTCTCATAATACATGAGCTCATCCTACGGAATCAAAGAGCAGAAGGGCTGGGTACCTTGTCTCTGTTAATAAACACCAAGTAGCGTTTCTGGAGTTCAATAGTGGTTTTCACTGGGAGGAGCTGGATCTGCTCAATGGGAGAACCATAAGTCGGTCCAAGAAGTGTCTTTCTGCATGATAAAAAAAAAAAAGAGAGAAAAAAAATGAATTCTACAAACCCAAACGTAGGTGTTATGACTTCCTGGCTGTGTCATTTCAAATGAGTTTTCATTCTGAACTCCCTATCTTGTCACTTAGCTATTCCCTGCCACTGAGTCAAGTCAGCTCTAAGATACAGTGAGACAGCTTCATAGGGTTTCTGAGACAATAAATCTTTATGGGAGCAGACAGTCTTATCTTTCTCTTGTGAAGTGGCTAGTGGGTTTCAACCACTGATCTTGTGATTAGCAGCCTAATGCTTAACCCACTGTGCCACGAGGGTGCCTTTTGTCACTTAGTTAAGCACAGATATAAGAATCCCTCTTTCATCTGCTGTGCGTGGCTGCTGTAAATAAGGGGCAATTTTCCAAACAGCAAATGCTCCTCGGAACACTGATGTGACACATGCGTTCAGTGGTCCTGGTTCTTGCTCTGTCGCCAAGAGTGTGTACACAGGAAGGGAACCCGGGGGAAGTATGAAAAATGCTGCTACATTGTGTCACAGAGCAAAATGTGTATGAACTATTGAACAGGAAACCAACTTGCATTAGTTTTAGCGTTGGAGAAGAATATTGAAAGTACCATGGGCTGTCAGAAGAACAAACCAATCTGTGTTGGAAGAAGTACAGCCAGAACGCTCCTTAGAAGCCAGATGGTGAGACATACTATCAGGAGGGACAAGTCCCTAGAGAAGGACATTATGCTTGGTAAAGTGGAGGGTCAGCAAAAAAGAGGAAGACCCCAATGAGATGGATGGGCACAGTGGCAGCAACAATGGGCTAAAGTGTACCAAAGGGTTGTGAGGCGGGCCAGGAGTGGGTCGCTATGAGTCAGAACAGACTCGATGACACCTAGCAACATGAACAACAACAAACCTCCCTTTGGTACATTTAATGATTTTGGGGAAAGATCCTTAAAGTTTTTCTAATGAAATGATTAAATAAAGGCACTTTATCTACTTACTTTGTCATGTTAGTAATTTTAACATTTCACCCAATTTAAGTGCATATAAGCCAGACCATGGATCATTCCAGCTTCTCACCTTTCTAGGGCATTCTTTATAGTGTTAATTATGTCTCCCAAAACCCAGCCTCTTTGCTTGTGGTTACAAACCATTGGGGAAATTGGTTGTCTTTGTTATGTTAGAGACAGGATTTTGGTAGGGTTTATCTTGAGTTTTATCTCTTGAGATATAAACGAGATTAAACAAGACAGCTAGCAAGCTGAGATACGAGAAAATAGATGCCAAGCAGCATGGAGATCTCCAAGGAATGAGGAAACAAGCTAAAGAGACAAGGACCTTCCCCCCAGAGCTGGCACAGAAAACCCTTCCTGAGAGCCAGCACCCTGAATTCTGACTCCTCTTCCCCTAAACTGTGTGCCTGAGCTCAGCCATGGTATTTTCAGTCACCTCATATGCATGTGAAAGTTGGACAGTGAATAAGGAAGACCGTAGAAGAATTGATGCATTTGAGTTACGGTGTTGGAGGAGACTATTAAAAGTACCATGAAATGTCAAAAGAACCAACCGATCTGTGTTGGAAGAAGTATATCCAGAAGTGATCCTTGGAAACCAGGATGGCCAGACTTTGTCTTTCATAGTTTGGACATATTATGAGGAGGGACAATCCCTGGAGGAGGATATCATGTTTGGTAAAGTGGAAAGTTGGAGGAAAAGAGGAAAGCCCCTAATGAGATGGACTGGCACAGTGGCAGCAGCAATGGGCTCAGGTTTAGTGATGATTGTGAGGTTGGGGCAGGACCAGGCAGTGTTTCGTTCTATTGTGCATAGGGTCACTGTGAGTTAGTACTGACTCAATGACACCTAACAACAACAACAACAAATTGTGGGAAAATAAACGGTTGGTTAAAACCACCTACTTGTGCTATTTCTATTATAGTAGCACTAGGTTACTAAGAGAGAATTTGGTACTGAGGAGTGAGGTGTTGCTCTAACAGATACTTAAAATGTGAAAGTAGCTTATTGTAGTTGTTGTTAAGTGCCGTGGAGTCGGTTCCAACCCATAGCGACCTTGTATAGGGTTTCCGAGGAGCAGCTGGTGAGCTTGAACCACCAACTTCGCAGTTCAAACGGCTTTACAGTCTGGTGCATTAACCCACAGAGCCACACCAGAACTCTGTGGAACTGTGTAATAAGTAGAGGTTAGAAGCGTTTTAAGGGGCATAGGATAAGCACTGGACTGCTAACCGCTAGACCAGCAGTTCAAACCCACTCTTTAGAAACCCTATATATACAAGGTCAGTCTGAGTCAGAACCGACTGCACGGCACTTAATAACAATAGTAAGAGCCAAGTTTGCCTTAAAGAAAGTGTTGCTGGAATTATGTACCTAAAGACAATTCTGGTGAGGACTCAAGGACAGGGGAGAGCTAAAGAGCAAAAGTCTCTGTCATCTTAGAGAAGACATACGGCAGCAGCAAGAGAATATTTCTAGCCATGTGGGCATTAAATGTTCTTCTGGTGAGGCTTTAGAAGGGAGTAATGAGAATGCCATTAGACAGTGCCCAAAGAGCAATGCATCTTATGCAGTGGCCAAAAAACTTGTCTGAATTATGTTCAAATGTTTGGTGAACAGGGGTAGAATTTGTAAGTCATTAATTTGGATATCTAGCCAATGAGATTTCTAGGTAAGATGTTAAAGAGACTGTATGGTTTCCTCCCTGCTGCTTGAAGTAAAAGGCAGGAAGGAAAAAATGGACTTTAAAATGAAAATAAAGATTTGGGAAACTATACTGTACATTGCATTCTTGCCCTTCTCCCCTCATTTTGCTCCCCAGCTTACTGTCCCAGCTGCACTGTGGTGGAAACATTTTATTTCTGTCTCCCAAGCACCTAACATTCACAAGAGGAAAGGCTTGTTGGGTGGAATTTGCCCCTTGTTTATCCCACACTTATAGAGCCAGCGACACTTCAGGTATAGCAGAAAACATATCCACACGCCCAGGGCCTTATAACAGAAGGAGACAAAATAGCTGCTAGGGTCACACAGTGTCAGATCTGTGTTTTGTAGACGTTGCAACTTACTTGATGTTTGTGGCCCCCTTTGTAGGAAAAGGATACATAATAAAGAATAATAAATGGCTAGGACCCCTGCCCAGGCCTCAGAGGGAGGTGCTTTGAGGTGGAATTAAAAAAAATAATAATGTATTTGTTGTTGTTGTTGAGAATGATACAAGAGCATATGCCAGTTCAACACATGCAATTCAGTGACAAAGACTCCGGTTCTTCCAGTTGTGTAAACATTTGCCCCGCCTTTTCTGAGTTGCTCCTCCCTCATTAGCATAAACCCACAGAGCCCCAGATTTCCCATCTAATCTTTCTGAGTTGCTATTGTAAATTCGATCCCACATCCATAATTCTGAAAGGACCATAATGCTCAAGTTCTTTGCTAGTTAAGCTAAACTACTGTTTGGTTTTAAGAAGATTTAAGGGGATAGTTTTGGTGTTAGGCTTAAAAGATGATCTCCAGGCATTAATTCCAGTGGTTCATCCAGCCACCTTGCCTGCAAAGTATCTGGATTCCAGGAGTATTTGAAAATCTGTTATTCGTTTACCCTGTATTAATCAGGATTCTTCTACAGAATCCTTGATCAAAATGTTCAGTACTGGTAACCCAGCACTTTCTAGTTCGTCAGGTCTCACGGCAATGAAGACAGGTGCTGAAGCTGAAGTTTTGCTAGCTACAGGAAAAGTCCAAATTAAAATCTGAGATTGCTAATTCCAGCACAGATTTCTACTGACTAGAGTAGATGGATTCAAGTGTGGTAACAGTAGTGAGGCTGGCTCAGCATCGGGCAGTGTTTCGTTCTGCTGTGCATAAGGTCGTTATGGGTCAGTACCAACTCCATGGCACCTAACAACAACAACATAGTAGAGTCTAAGATAAAGAAGTCGGACCATTGTAAGGTTATGATTCAGCTACAATCTGATACACAGACAGGTATTTGAAAGTCTGTCTGTTGGGAGACATCTGTAATGTTAGAACTGTATGTGTTGGTATTGTTAGGTGCTGTGAGTAGGTCCCGACCCACAGCAACCCTGTTGTGTACCAGAACAAAACACCATCTCTTTCTGCACCATCCTCACAATAGCTGCTGCGCTCCCTCCCAGTGCAGTTCAGCTCTTGTCCCTCCTCATTTCTTCCATTTATTATAGTATCTCTATACTAGAGAGCAAGTTTCAGCATCTCTTCTGACATCCATTTTGGTCTTTTCTTTCTTTCTTGTCTTCATAATGACCTTTTGCATTCTTCGTGTATGATGTTCTTGATGTCATCCCACAACTCTTCTGGTCTTTGATCTTTAGTGTCTAATGCAACAAATCTGTTCTTGAAATGATCTCTAAATTCAAGAGGGATATGTTCAAGTACACATTTTGGCTTTCATAGACTGGTTTTAATTTTCTCCAATTTCAGTCTAAACTTGCATATGAACAACTGATGCTCTGTTTCACAGTTTGCCCCTGGCCTTGTTTTGACTAGTGGTACAGCATCCATGCTAACCCCCTGGTTCACCATTGGGAAATTCGGTGCTCTCATTCTTCCTGCCTATTTATGTCACCTCCTGTAGCTTCTTCTTCACCCCTTTTTCAGGTCCACATTCATTTTTAACTTTTTTATTGTGATTTGGATGAAAGTTCAGAGAGCAAGTTGGTTTCCTGTTCAATAGTTCACACACATTTTGCTCTGTGACACAATGTAGCAACACTTTTCATACTTCCCCCGGGTTCCCTTCCTGTGTACACACTCTTGCGACAGAGTTCAAGAGCAGAGCAAGAACCAGGACCACTGAACGCATGTGTCACATCAGTGTTCTGAGGAGGCTAAACATTCAGAAGTAAAATCCACCTCTTCTTCTTTACAGTCTGTCTTGGTCTGGAAGCTCTGCTGAACTCTGTCTACCATGGGCAGTCCTGTTGGCATTTAAAATACCAGTGGCACAGCTTGTAACATCACAGTAACATGCCAGCCACCAGAGCATGACAAACTGACCTATATCTCACACTGTATACAAAACGAACTCTCCACATGGTTTTAAGACCTAAATGTTCAACTTAAAACTATAAAGATCACCAGTGAAAAAATAAGGACAAAATGAGGGGCTCTGATACTTGACACAAATACACTATAAAATGCAGCTAACAACTCACAAACAGTAGGAGACAAATAGATGACTGAGACCTCCTACAAATTACACACCTATGTGCATCAGAAAAATTCACCAATACCCTTGCCTACTATTGTAAAATAGACACTTAAGTGGGAAGGAATATTGGGAAACATGATTACAGAAAGCTTGTAAGCCTGTCTTCAGTCTATAACTGACTGGAATACATAAAAGGGATTCTAGAACTTGCCCAGTGAAAGAGGCTTCTTGTGGAGTCTTAGTAGTGTATAGGACCTTAGGTGGAATCCTGAGTCCCATCCAGAACCTTCTGAGGTGGGACATTCCCATTAGAAAGGACAAGCAGACCAGTCTGGAATAGCCTGAACAATGGAAGATGTCTTCAAAGAAAGATCAGCAGGAAAAACCCAAAACAAAAACGGCAGTCTGACGAGCTACTACAAGAACAAGCAAATTGTTTGCTGAGCCGTCATCAAGGCAAGCAATCAAGTCCTTCCAGGACAAACCCCCCCTCAAAGACTGAAACTCAAAGAGAACACACGAACAGCCATGTAACCTTTCTGGCAACCATTGGTCTACTGGTTTGTGGAAGAGGGGAAAAGGCAGCAATGAAGAAATGGGCTGAGTTCAACCACATTCCATAGACTCCTGTTGACCTGGAGATGAGAGAGAGAAGAGGATGGGCTGGTTGGTCCAAAGTGTGGTGAGACCTGGGGACACCTGAGCCCATGGACAAGGACATAGCCATGGAGGGCTAGAGTTGAGAATAAAGCATCCAGCTGATATGAAGTGAAGGGAGATGCAAAAGAACATCCAAACTTGCAGATAATACCCATTTGACCTAGCCTCAATGGCTTGATAATCAGAACTCAACTAGAAGTGGTGGTGGTTATGTGCCGTGGAGTCGGTTCCGACTCATTGCGATCCTGTGTAGGGTTTCCAAGGCTGTAAATCTTTACAGGAGCAGAAAGCCTCATTTTTATCCCATGGAACAGCTGGTAGTTTTGAACTGCTGACCCTGAGGTTAGAAGCCCAATTTGTAACCACTATACTACCAGAGCTCTTTTTGACTAGAGGAAGATAAAAAACAATTTTTTTTTTTTTTTTTGATAAAGGAAACAAGTGTAAATTGCTACAATTTGTTGAACTTGACCTATACTTATGGATGTAGTAACTCAAAATACCAACAGAGAGGGAAGGAGTCTTCACATCAAGTATCGATCCTATCCCCTATGTATACAGGGTTGATAGTGACAGGCAACTTAGACATTGGCTACCTAAAATGGGGTGAGGGGGTTATAAAGGCACAAAGCAACTGGCTTACAAGTTTTCAAGCAGGCGTTTAGTTTCAGAATGTGCTGGAGAAAAGTAGAGTCTGCACTGAATAGTTTTCATCTTGTCTAGACAGGTCTGGTGAAAGGAAATGGGGATAAGATTCTTATTGTTCAATACTGAGTAACTGTTACTCATGACTAATTGTGACCGTCACAATTATAATGGTAGAAGTTTTGTAACAAAAAGAGGGGCGTAGTTAATCTTATAGTCCAGGAAAAGAGGACTCTAGGACCATCAAGGGAGAAGAGAATGAGCAGAATGTAGGACCCTATCCAGAGATGGAGTAACGTCAGAGATGAAAGCAGAGATGAGGACATGGAGAGAGAGAGCAGCTGAGGACTCTAGATACATGGAAAGGGAAAAGCGGTGTGCTGGTGACCAGGAGGCAGTCTTGCAGAATGTGCCCTTTGGTTGTTTAAATGATTATATATTCCTGAGTGTTTTTGTGTACACCCCCAAAACACAACAACAACAACAAATCCAAAGGGAAGAGAAGCAAACACTGTTGAATGATGATGCACGGAGGCGACTGTAATCATTAAAATGAAACAATGAGTGGAAAACCAATGATCTCCCATGTAAACTATCACTTAATTCATAATAAAAACTTAAAGGAAAAAAAAGTTACCAAAAGAGTTACAACAGAAGCCACAGACTGGGAAAATTATTTTTGGCAATGACATATCAAAAAAGAGACTACTGTCTAAAATGTCTAGAATACTTTAACATCTCAACAAGAAGACAAATAATCCAATTAAAAAATGGAAAGAGGACATGAACAAACACTTCACTAAAGAACACATTCAGGCAGCCAACAAACTTACGGGGAAAGGCTCAAGATCATTAACCAATAAAGAGATGCAGATCAAAACGACACAACAATGAGCTACCATCTTATCCCAGCATTGGAAACAAAGCTAAAAACAAAACAAAACAGAAAACCACAAATGCTGGCAAGGGTGTGGAGAGACTGGGACACTCTTACATTGCTAGTGGGATTATAAAATGGCGCTACTGTGGAAAATGGTACGGCGCTTTCTAAAAGGTTGGAAACAGAAATACCCTACCCCAGCAATCCCTCTACTTCATATATATCCTCAAGAAATAAGAGCTGTGATACAAATAAATATATGCATACCCATGTTCAATACAGCAATACTTATCACAGCAAAAAGATAGAGACAGTCTAAAGGCCCATCAACAGAAGAATGGTTAAACAAACTTTGGTACATACACACAATGGAATACTATGCAAGAATATTGATGAAGAATATTGATGAAGGTAAGAAATTTCATAACATGGATGAATCTGGAGGACAGGCTGAGTGAAATTAGCCAATCAAAAAAGGACAAATACTGTATGAGACCATTATTGTAAAAAGTCAAGACAACATTTTCATGCTAAAAGAAGTATTCTATGATGGTTACCAAAGGTGGGAGAGAAGGGAGAATTATTCACTGGCTAGAGCTATGTTAACTTGGGTAATGGGGAAGGCAGTTTTAAAAAAAAGACAAAGAAAGAAGAAAATAATTTAAAAAAAAAGAATTAGTCAGCTCAAGGGAGATGGGCAGGACATGGGTGGGAATCGGGCCAGCACCGCATCCAGTCCTTTTTCAAATGCCAGGTCTAAGTTCAAGGTCTTGTGCGCCTTAATGCTAACGAAGAGGCTGGAGAATGAGTGAGTGAGTGTGTGTGTGGGTGGGGGTGGGGGGGGTGTCTGTGCCTGTTTCCGTGTATCTGTGTGTCTGTATGTGTCTGTATGTGGTGTTTTATGAGCCTGTTTGTGAGCTTCTGTGTGTGTTTGTTGGGTGACCCCACGTGATAAGAGTACAAATGCCTCACAGAGTTTTCCTGGCTGGAAACTTTACAGAAGTTGACTGCCATATATTTTTCCCATGGAACCACAAAGCACTTAACTGTTGAGTCACCAAGATCCTTTCTGTGTGTGCAGAGGGAAGGAGAGAAGGGAGCGGGGCAGGGGGAGCTGGTGGCAAGAGAGAATCCAGTTAAAAAGACTTAGAAAGCCAAAGCTGGAGAGCCCTTGCAAATCGGTCTATACTAAGATCTCATTGTAAATTGTGGTATGTTGATAATAGCATGACTGTTTCACTAAAAAGAAAAAGCAGTGAGGTTAAGGATCACTCAAGCGTGTAGTATGAAACTACACCATTCCCTTTAAAACAGGCAAGCAAAGAAAGAGGGAGGCGGGAGAGAATAAACAGAACAACACATGGGAGATGCCTTGATTCAAACGCTGGCACCACCGGCTGCCAGGTCAAAGGGAGTTATGAGAGACACCTGCCCCTCTCCCCCCACTGTGACCTTCAGTCCAGGGACCCAGGAGAGCACAGTGACCCAACAGGAGAGCTCAGGGAAATAAACACCTGCACCTTTATCCCCTGCCTTCCTCCCATCTCCTGCCAATGTTTCTCATGGGGAAGAAAAAAAAAGAAAATGACTGGCTATCTTCGTTTGGATTCTCCCAAAAGTGGACCCTGAGGCAAGGAGTTGGGGGCAAATCATTTACTGGAAACTGTTCCTAGGATAGATGGGGAAGGAAGATGGGGAAGAAAAAAAAATGGTGTTATCGAGTCTGCTACTACATGGGTCAACTGGAGCGCAGTCCTGCTGGGGTGTTTTGGGAGTCAGTGTGGAGCAAAAAAAAAAATAATAGCCACTGTAGTCTGTGAAGGACTCCTGGTGTGGTGCTGTAGTATCAGCACTGGACTGCAAACCACAAAGTCGTTATGAGTCAGAACCAACTCAACAGCACTAAACAACAACAACAATAGTCTATGAAATGTCCTGAATGGGTAAACCATAGACAGAAAGCAGATTCGTGGTTGCCAGGGGCCAGGAAGGAAGAGGGAGGAATAGGCATAACTGCTAATGGGTACAAGGTTCCTTCTGAGGTGATGAGAAAGTTCTAGAATTAGATCATGGTGATGGTTACACAATTCTGAACACACTGTTGTATACTATCAAGTCGGTTCCAACTGATGGTGACCCAGGTGGATCAGAACCACCAACCTTGTGGTTAGCAATCTAGAACCATTTACTGCACATTTTTAAAGGATGAGTTTTATGATATGTAAAGTGTATCTAAGGATTTTTTTTTTTAATACTAAGAAAAAGAAAAGTCCAACAAGTTGACAAATTGCTTAATTTCTCTGCACCTCAGTTTCCTCATATGTAAAACAGGTACAATGACAGCATTTACCCCTAAGACTATGGTGAGCTTTAAATGGACTAATATCTACAAAGCACTGAGAAGTTTCTAGAACACAGCTGAAGCTATATAACTATTAGAGTCCTCATGTGGTGCTATAGGGTAAGCACTGGATTGCAAGGTCTTTTTGGACTTCAAAGTTGGTGGTTCAAACTCACCAGCCGCTCTTTGGAAACCCTATACTGGGTCACTGTGAGTCAGAACTGACTCAAGGGCACTTCACAACAACAATGTATAAAAGTATTATCAAGTATTACTGAATGCAATTAACAGACAATAAAATTAGCATATTTTTCTTTTGTTTGCAGAAGTAGCAGCAAATATTCCTTTGTGCTCTTTTTTAGAACTATATGGGGTCAAAATAACAACAGCAACTAGATAGATTACATAAGAACCTTAGGGGAGAAACAACCTAGAAACGGAGGGTGAAAATGGTTTCGCAATTCAAACAACGTAATGGGTGTCACTGAATTCTGCAAGTAGAGACTGATGAATCGGTGCGTGTTTGGCTGTGTACATTCTCAACAACAACCCAGACAAAAAGTTAAAATGCATTCAATGTTCATTTTTCAAGCATTTAGATACACATAAAATAGAAAACCTATATCTATATATCCACATTTCTGCACTCCTTACCACAAGATAATAGGTTTGGTTTGGTATCCTGGAAATTTTCTTTCACAGAGTTGGAAAGAGCAATAACTGTATAAACCATCAAAGAAAAATTAGGGACAAATGTGAGGGCACTAGTTCACGGAATACACAGACTACAAACATTGTGAGAACTACACAAACAAAAGTAGACAAAATAGATGAGTGGGACATACTGAAAATTAAAAACTTATGTGCATCAAAAGACTTCACCAGAAGGGTTAAAAGGGAATCCACAGAATGGGGAAAAAATCTTTTGCAATGACACATCAGACAAGGGACTTATTTCTAAAATACATAGGAAACTACAACACCTCTACAACAAAAAGACAAATAACCCAATTAAAAAATGGGCACAGTGTGGACCTAGTTGGGGATCTGGTTGGCAAGCAGTGTGAGGAGACCTGGGGCCTCTTGGGCCCAGAGTCAGTGGCATGGCCATGGAGGACTCGAGAGGAGAGTGGAGCTACCGGCTGACGGGAAGAGAAGGCATGTGCACAGGAGCGCCCACACTTGCAGATGACACCCATGTGACCTGGACCGAATGACTGGATGATCAGAGCTCAACCAGGAGAAGATAGAAGAGGGAAAAAAAAAAGAGTGAGCTGATACAATCTGATGAACTTGACCTATACCTATGGAGCAGCAACTCAAAAGAAGGAACAAATCCTTACAGCAAGAAACATTCCCACCCCCTCCACACACAGAGTGGACGGAGATGGGCAACTTGGACACTGGATACTCAAATGGGGAGGAGGGGAC
>NW_006408596.1:3222928-3242783 GCF_000296735.1 Chrysochloris asiatica
AACTAAAGTTCTCTCATGTAAACTATCATGTAATTCACAATAAAACATTAAAAAATAAAAAAATGAACAGATACTTCACCAAGGAGGAGATCCAGGAGGCCAACAAACATATGAAAAAGTGTTCACGATCACTAGCCATTAGAAAAATGCAAATCAAAACAACAATGACATATCATCTCACACCAGCAATAACAGCAAAGATTAAAAAAAAAAAAAAAAGTAGAGGATGATCAATTCTGGCGAGGATGTGGAGAGACTGGGACACTCCTGCATTGCTGGTGGGACTGCAAAATGGTCCAACTTCTCTGGAAAGCAATATGGCGCTTGCTAAAGAGGTTAGAAATAGAAATAGTTTATGATCAAGCAATTCCTCTACTTGGTATTTACCCACAAGAAATACGAGCCATAACACGAGTAGATATATGCACACCAATGTTCACAGCAGCACTATTTACAATAGCAAAAAGATGGAGACAGTCAAAGTTCCCATCAATTGAAGAATGGATAAACAAACTGTGGTACATACACACAATGGAATATTATGCTACCTTGAAGAATAACAAGAAAGCTGCAAGCCACCACATAATACAGATGAACCTTGAGGACATTATGTTAAGTGAAATTAGCCACAAAAGGAGAAATACTGCATAGGACCACTACTGTAAAAGACTAAGAAAAAGAACCCATACTAAAAGGGGATAGGTTCTTTGCTGGTTGCTGGTAAGTGGGGGGTGGGTAGAGGGGAGGGGAAGGTGGAGCACAGGGCAGGGAATAGACACAAGATAGTTTGGGCGCTGGGGAGGAGGGCAATATACAAGAAGGGGGAGGGAAATGGAAGAACAAAGCAGATAGGAGAACAATTAGACAGGATTGCATGGGCTAAGTGGGACAGAGGTAAAGAATGATGTATACACAACCTTGGAACAACAGGGCTCTGGGATACAGGGATTGAGACATGGTTGGAATGGGGAAAGTGGGGGGAAATAATGTTAAGATGCTTGGCTGTCTTTTGAATCTTGGTTTTCCTTGCATACCACTATAAAATGACATTGGAGGGGGAGAGAAAGGAATAGCCAGAAAATGACCAAAGAAAGCTTGTAAGTCTGTCTTCTGCCTATAACTGATTGAAATACCTGAAATGGGGCTACAATGTGCCCAGTGAAGGAGGCTTCTTGTGGAGCCTCTGCATTACATAAGACTACAGGTGGAATACTGAACAGTATCCAGAATCTCCAGAGGTGGGAAATTTCCACTTGAAAGGACAATCAGACCAGCCTGGAGCCGCTAGAAGAACAGAAGGTACTTCTTGAAAGAAAGACCGACAGGAAAATACAAAACAATATAGGCAGATCGACTGATTACTATAAGAACAAACAAGTTGCTCACCCAGGAGACATCAAGGCAAGTGGCCGGGTCCCCTCAGAGCAAACCCCCTTCCAAGACTAAGACTCAATGGGAATACACACTCTGACTGATGACCACGTTTGACACCAATAAGGGGAAGTGAGGGGAAAACAGCAGTGAAGCTGCAAGCTAAGCACTACATCGTTCAATAGACTCCTGTGAACCTGAATGTCAGCAGCAGTGTGGCAAGACCTGGGCACTCTTGGGCCCCAAGTCAGTGACATAGCCACAGACGACTAAAGTGGAGAGTGAAGTATCCAGCTGATTGATAAGAAGCAAGGGCATATGTACAAGAACACCCACACTTGCAGATAATACCCACTTGACCTGGCTTCAATGACCAGATGATCAGAGCTCAACTAGAAGAAGAAAGAAGAGGGAAAAAAAGAGTAATCTGATACAATTTGATGAACTTGATCTACACCTATGGATGCAGTAGCTCAAAAGAGGGAACAAATCTTTACAGCAAGGATCATTCCCACCCCTTCCATACACAGGGTAGACAAGGATGGGCCACTTGGACATTGGCTACCCAAAGTGGGGGGCAGGGCTACAAAGGCAAGAAGCAACTGGCTTACAAGCTTTCAAGAGGGAATCTAGAGTCAGAGGGCGTGGAGGAAGATAGAATCTCCACTGAGTGATATCCAATCTGTCTAGGCAGGGCTGATGAAAGGAAATGCGAATAGGTCTCTTGTGATACAATAATGAATAATTGTTATCAGGACTGATTGTGAGGGTTGGAAATGTACAAGTAGATGTTTTGTAGCAAGGAGGGGAATGATTAACTTTTTGGTCTAGGAGCAGAGGTCCCTGGGACCCTCAAAGGAGAAAAGCGAAGAGCGGGACCCTACCCAGAGAAGCAGTGACGTCAGAGATGGAGGCAGAGATGATGACGTGGAGAGATGGAGTGGCTGGGGACTTTACACCCAGAGGGGGAGAGAGGTTGTGTGCTGACAACTGGGGGGCAGACTTGTAGGGTATACCCTCTGGTTGGTTGATAATGCATGGAGGGGATTGTATCCATGGCAACGAAACTATATACGATAGAATGAATGTGAAACTAATGTTCTCCCATGTAAACTCACATAATTCACAATAAAACATTAAAAAAAAATACTGTATGACCCAGCAGTCCCTCTCTTTGGCACACATCCTCAAGAAATAAGAGCTGTGCATGGAGAGAGGGAGAAGCTAAGGACTCTGGACTCATGGAAAGAGAGGGACTGGGTGGCCAGGAGGCAGGATTGCAGAATGTGCCCTTTGGTGGTTTAAATTACTATATATGCCTGAGTGTTTTGTGTGCATCCCACTCAACACCCCCACCAAAAAAAAAACAAAAAACCACCAAACCAAAACAGAGGGAATGGAAGCAACTACTGTTGAATGATGATGCATGGAGGAGACTGTAATCAATGCAATGAAACAAGGGTGTAAAGCTGATGTTCTCCCATGTAAACTATCACTCAGTTCACAATAAAAACTTAAAATAATAATAGCTGTGACACAAATAAATATATGCACACCCATATTCATAGCAGCACGACTCACAATAGCAAAAAGATAGAAACAGCGTAAATGTCCATCAGTGGAAGAACAGATAAACTTTAGTTCATGCACACAATGGAATGCTAGGTAACACTGAAGAATAACAATGAATCTGAGAAACACCTCATAACACGGATGAACCTGGAGGACATTATGCTGAGTTAATTAGTCAATCACAAAAAGACAAATATTATATGTGACCACTATTATAAAAGCTCAATAAAAGGTTTTCATGCTAAAAGAAACATTCTTTGATGGTTACTAGGGGTGGAGGAAGGGAGAGTAATTCACTGGATAGAGGGTAGACACATGTTAACTTGGGTGACGGGAAATGCAATAGACAAGAATAGGGAGGTTGACAGAAGAATGATGAAGACAGGGGAGGAATGCAAGGGTTAAAGGGGATAGAGATAAATGTTGTTATATATATACACAACCCTGCAACAACAGTGTTTTGCATGTAGATACATGGACAGGTAGAGGGTCAGAGGAAAAGAGGAAGACCCCCAACGAGACGGATTGGCCAAGTGGCAGCATCAATGAACTCAAGTGTGGCAACAATAGTGAGGTTGGCCCAGGATTGGACAGTGTTTCGTTCTGCTGTGCATAGGGTCGCAATGGGTCGGTACCAACTCGATGGCACCTAACAACAACAACAACAACAACCACAACAACATGGACAGATACACAGGCTTAACAGGTATGTGAGAGACAATGAGAGTACACCTACAAATATATAAGGGTTTGACAGAGAATGTTTGTATATGATTACTTCCCTTTGCTGCAAACACACCTATAAATGTGGCTAAGCATTCAGGAGACAAAAGGATGAAAACTTCTTAGACTCAGTGTTGGCAAAGGTATAGGCAGTCTCACATCAAATACCTTGAGGCAACAAGTTTCTGAGCCTGGATTCTCAGGGCCATAGTGTCAGGATAGACCATGGTCAATTGGCATAACATAGACCACAAAGACAATAGTCAACATCCTACTTTGCTGAGTAGTGACTGGGATCTTAAAATCTCATGAGGCAACTATTGGTCTCTTCATGTGCAGAAGAAAGAAGAATGATGAAAACTGGAGATGCTTAGAATCAACTAGTCCAATGGACCAGCAGAACACATGACCATCAGTCTCCACACTCTGAGACCAAACAAGATGGTGCCCAGCTACCACTACCAACTGCTCTGAAAGGGATCAATTTAGAAGGTCCCCAGATAGAGTAGGAGACAATGTGGAACAAAACTCAAAATTAGAAAAATAAAAAATGTTTTACAAGACCAGGCTTACTGATTAGACAGAGGCTGGAAGAACCAGAGACGATGGCCCTTGAGCACCCTTGAAGTCTAGGTCTAGCACAGAACTCACCCTCATGAGCCATCCAAGCGCTGGATAGATATATAGTGGGGACAACACTAGTGAGATTTGCTCACTATGGAATGGTTAACCATCCAAGATCAAAAGGGCAACATTTACCTGGGGACGAGACTAAGGAGGTTGGGAATGAGGGTGGACTGGAAATAGGAACCATAGGGAGGAAGTGGGTTAACTGTTGAAACATGGAGGGGATTGCAATCATTGAGATGAAACTAAGAGTATGATTTTTTGGATGTAAAACTGGTGATCTGCTGGAAGCCTTCACTTAATTCACAATAAAAAAGTTTTTAAAAATAGTTTACAATGTCTTATAAGAGGGGGCTTTAAAAAATTCATAGAAAATGGAATTAAAAAAATAATCAAATGTTTCTATGACAAATTTTTTGAAGTCCCATAATAATATATTCTAATGTATGTCAAGGATTCCTGGTGTGGCGCTGCAGGATAATGCACTGGACCACAAGATCAGTTTGAACTGCAAGGTCAGTGGTTCAAATCCACCAGCTGCTCCTTTGAAACCCTATACAGGGTTGCTATGAGTTAGAAGTGACTCAATGGCACTTAACAACAACAACAATGTATATCAAGAGATCTGGTGGCACAGTGGGTTAAGCTTTGGCCTGTCAACCACAAGAATGGCAGTTCAAATCTAGCAGCAGCTCTATAGGAGAAAGATGAGGCTGTCTGCTCTTGTACAGATTTACCCTAAGGGGCAGGATGACTACTCGGCCCTACAGGGGCTCACGAAGTCCAATCAATTGTATGGAAGTGGGTTTAAATGATTGTACTTTTATATGAAAATGGAATCCGACTGCTCATTCTTACTTGGCAACTTACTTGGACCCGTATTAAATCTTGGAGATGTTTCCATGTTACTTCATGTCTTATAGATATTTCCACATTACTATACAGAATTGGAAAATAATATTAAAAGTATCATGGACAAACAAGGCTGTATTTGAAGAAGTACAGTCAGAATCGAATACTCCTTAGAAACTAGGATGGCAAGACTTTGTCTCTCATATTCAGGACATGTTACCAGAAGGGACTAGTCTCTGGAGAAGAACATCATGCTTCGAAACATGAAATATGCATGAAAAAGAGCAAGACCTCCGATGAGATGGCTCGACGCAGTGTCAGCAGCAGTGGACTCCAACATTACAACAACTGTGAGGACAGTGCAGGACCGGAAATGTCTCACTCAGTGCTGTATAGGGCCATTATGAGTTGGAACTGACTCGATGGCACCTAACAACAACAACACTGAGAACCAACTTTTATAAAAAACAGCATTGTGGTCTGACAACCATCGTTTAACTAATCCCCTCTTAATGGACATTTGGATTGTTTCCATTTTTAAAAATATTTTTAAACTAGACATCCTTGTACTTAGGTCTTGGCACACTTGGATTCATGCTTCTGTGGACTACTTTCCTAGAAGTCCAGAGACAGGAAAAAATTTAATAGAAGGTGACAAATGGCTCTCCCAAAGGGTGTGCCAATTCACACACCCCCTTCCCAGTGTGTGAGACTGCCTACACCCTTGCCAACACTAAGTACTATCCATCATTTTTATCTGTGCTAATCTGATTTGTGAAAAATTGTGTCTGTCTTTCATTTGCATCTTTGATAAGTAGTGAGCAGCTGCTCCGAGGTTTATTGGCTTTTCTTTTTTTCCTTCTGTGAGCTGACTTTTCAAATTCTTTTAAGTATTTTTTTAATGCATTTTTAAATTCTTTTGGATTTATTGAGAAAAGACAATTCCTTTCCCATGGAGCTTTGGTTATGAGATTTTATTATTCCCATAACTTAAAAGATGTTTCATGCAAGGGCCTAGGCGTTGGAGTGCTGGAAATGTTCTGGAACTAGACAGGTGGCCAGTTGCACAATGTTGTGAAAAGTACTAAATGCCACTGAATTGCTCACTTTAAAATGGCTCATTGATAGTATGGGGTTTTGTCTCAATAAGTTATTTTGAAATTGTTCTACTGTGTTAAAAAATAGATATAAAACAAAAAAATATTGCCAATTCAATATATTTTTTTAACTTGTTCAATTCGGTGACATCAATTGTGGTCAACATGTTGTGCAATCAATGATCACTATTCATTTCCAGATTATTCCACCACAATTAACTCAGTGCCCATGAGCAAGGGCTTCCCCTTCCCCCTCTCTCCAACCCCTGATAACCACTAAAAAGCTTGTATCTCTATATTGTTGTTGTTGTTGTTAAGTCTCATCAAGTGGGTGCCAACTAACAGCGACCATGTAGGTTGGAAATAAAGAGGAAGGATCAGCAGTTGGAAAATAATGGCCTTAGTGAGACAAATGATGCTGAGATCATATGATAGAATTTTGCAAGACCAGTGGTTTTAAACAACATAAAAGGTAACTATACACATGGATCTCACCATGTAGAATACACAGAAATCAAACTGCCTACATCTGTGGAAAAAGACAATAGAAATGCTCCATATCATCAGCCAAAACAAGGCCAGTGCCAACTGTGGAACAGACTATCGATTGGTCATATGCAAATATAGGTTGAAGCTGAAGAAAATTAAAACAAGTCCATGAGAGCCAAAATATGACCTTGAATATATCCCACCTGAATTTAGAGATCATGTGAAGAGCAGATTTGATGCATTAGACACTAAATACTAAAAACCAGAAGAGTTGTGGGATGACATCAAGAATATCATACAGGAAGAAAGCAAAAGGTCATTAAGAAAACAAGAAAAAAGGAAACAACCTAAATGGATGTCAGAAGAGGCTCTGAAACTTGCTCTGCAGTGTAGAGATGCTAAAGCAAATGAAAAAAGTGAGGAGATACAAGAGCTGAACAGGAAATTTCAAAGAGCAGCTCATGAAGACAAAGTCAAATTTTATAAGGAAATGTACAAAGACCTGGAGTTAGAAAACAAAAGGGGAAAACATGCTCAGCATTTCTCAAGATGAGGGAACTGAAGAAAACATTCAAACCTCTACTTATGGATTAAAGGATTCTATGGATAACGTAGTGGTTACGAATTGGGCTGCAAACTGAAAAGTCAGTGGTTCAAAACTACCAGTCACTCTGCGGGAGAAAGATAAGGCTTTGTGCTCCTGTAAAGGTTTACAGCCTTGGAAACCCTATACAGGGTCACTATGAGTTGGAACCGACTCCGTGGCACATAACAACAACAACATGGGCAAAACATTGAATGATGCAGAAAGCATGAAAAGAAGATGGAAGGAATACACAGTCACTATACCAAAAAGAAATGGTTGATGTTCAACCATTTCAAGAGGTAGGATATGATCAAGAGCCAATGATACAAAAAGAAGTCCAAGGTGCATTAAAGACACTGGCAAAGAACAAGGCACCAGGAATTGATGGGTCACAAATTGAAATCTTTCAACAAAGTGAAGCGGTATTCGAGACACTCATCTATGCCAAGAAATCTGGAAGACAACTAATTGGCCAACTAACTGGAAGAGATCCATATTTGTGCCCATTTCAGAGAGAGGTGACCAAACAAAATGTGGAAATCATCAGACAATATCATTAATATTGCGTGCAAGTAAAATTTTGCTAAAGATAATTCAAAAACTGCTGCAACCATACATTGACAAAGAACTTCTAGAGATTGAAGCCAGATTCAGAAGAGGATGTGGAGCGGGAGATATCATTCCTGATATCAAATGGAACTTGCTGAAAACAGAGCATATCAGAAAGATGTTTACCTGTGTTTTATTGATTATGCAAAGGCTTTCGATTATGTGGATCATGACAAGCTATGGACAACATTGCAGAGAATGAGTATTCCGGAACACTTGATTGTGCTCATGAGGAACCTGGTCCCTGCTTTGTCTTCCTTATCTCAATAAAAGTCAAATCCATTCTTCCGATTATCACTCTACTGCAAATCCTGAACATCCCACTGTGGCTCCACCCATCCAAAACCATCCCCCTCTCTCATGAAGCCCCCAGCCTGGTTTCCTTCCACCTTTGCTCCTGGAAACTAGTCTCTATATAGAAGTCAGACGTCATTTTTACATGATCAGTCAAGCATGACACATTGATCAATTCCCTACTTCCCCCACAACCGACAGGATCCCATCTCAACAGAGAAATGACCTGTCTTGAGGATGCCACCATTGAAGACTTTGTCAGAGAGCTGCCCCTGCTACCCTCAAAGTGTCTCCCACCCTCTCCTCCCAACCCCCTTTCCTCCACAGCTGCCCACCCCCAACACTGCCCACCTCAGCTCCTTAGTGCTAGGGCAGCTCCTTCCCTCATTTCCCTTAAGTCTCTGCTCATGGCTTCCTGCTCTGCCCCCGCCCCACCCTGTGTAAGGCAGCAGCCCCTCTACCATCAGGACTCCCCACCTTGCCAGGAGCCCTGATGACCCCACACTGACTGACTAGACTTGTTTATTCCCCTGCTGAGTTACGGCTCCCAGAGGGCACCAGCCCCATGATGACAGACACACTGTTGTGCTGTCAGCCCGTCTTCAGCACCTCGAACAGCACCAGGCTCTCGTAGATATTTCATGACTGACCCAATGAGGCGTCTTTGAACAGCACAAGAGGAAACTCAAACAATGGGTAGTCTTCAGGGGAAACACCTGCCCTTCTCCCTGCTCAGGCAGGACTAGGAATTTTTAGGGAGCATTTGTGAACAAGGGTCTCAGCCCCTTCTCTGGAGTGAGGCCTCTAGGTTTGAATCCTGCCCATGGCTCGTCCTAGCCACATGGATGTGGGGCGCATGACTATCAGGACCTGAGCCTGGTCCCTCTCCTCAGCCACATGAGGAGAGCACCCACAGAGGCCCGGGGGGTGGGACTTTCAAGTGGGGGGTCCGAGATGCCAGCATACACCCCCGGTAGTTACCTGCACATTTTTGTGGTGGAATTGAAGAGCTTCACTTTGTAGCTGCTGTTGCAAATAAGCAGGAAGAGTTCCTTGGTGAGTGGTGGGTACCAGACCATGCAGGTGGGGTAGCAGCCCTGGTCAGTCCGATGAATGTCCAGGACTTCCAGGTGGTCTTTGTAGGTCTTGAGGAGATTGTACTCGATCTGCAGAGAAGTCCCGAGGGGCATATGAGAACTCATCCCATTGCCACATAGTAATCTTGGAGGACAGAGTAGAACTCCTCCTATGGTTTCCAAAGGAAAACCTACAAGGTAGGTTTGAACCACAAGGTCAGAGGTTCAAACTCACCAGCTGCTCCTCAGGAACCTATACAGGGTCGCTATGAGTCCAACTGGCTTGATGGCACCTCACAACAACAAATCTTTATGGAAGCAGACTGCTACATCATTCTCCTGCAGAGAGACTGCTGGGTAGGTCTGAGTCACCAGCCTCGTGGTTAACCTACTGTGTCATCAGAGTTCCTACAAGAGGACTGAGCAGAGTGAAAAACACAGCAAGGCACCCCAAGAGCAGGGCAAAGCCTACAAGTCCTCCCTCGTCTCCAGCAATCAGCCTACAAGTCCTCCCTCGTCCTCGTCTGAGTCTGGCCCTGTGCTTCACAAGCTCCTGCTGCTGGACACCTGCTCACTGTGGGCAGAAGAGGGGTACAGCAAGCAGAAATCATTGTTCAACTCACACAGCAGCCTGTAGATGAGGAAACGTGTTCAGAGAAGTTCTGTGACTCGCCCAAGGTCACACAGCTACAGAGAGGTACCACAAGATTCCAAATGTCCAGCTGTCCCCAGAACTCTGAGTTCTGTTCATCTACATCGCTGGCCACTTGCTTGGGAGCCCTTGTAGGGTCAGAACTGCCGGGGTCTGGCCCCGACATAATTGTCACGAGTTTTTGGTTCACGAGGAGGGGAGATCCAGCGGCGATAGGGATAGCGAAAGAATACACAGACAAACAGAAGAAGGGAGACAATGAGGCACCCCAAAGCCAGGGTGGATACATCACTGGTGGGCAGGCTTGGGACTACAGGCATCATGGCCTCTGCAGGCAGCGACTCACTGCCCTGCAATCTTTAATGGATGCCTTCCAACCCGTAACGCACCGCAATCTTTACTCCATGCCTTCCAACCAGTAA
Organism: Chrysochloris asiatica; assembly: GCF_000296735.1. Taxonomy (NCBI): domain Eukaryota; kingdom Metazoa; phylum Chordata; class Mammalia; order Afrosoricida; family Chrysochloridae; genus Chrysochloris; species Chrysochloris asiatica. Next base: position 3,233,299 of record NW_006408596.1, read on the forward strand.
TGCACCCCTGGGGAGGCCCAGGCCTCTGTTTTATTTAGGGGAGGAGTTTCACACCAAGCTGGGAGGGACTAACACAGGATACAGCTAACATCAGTAATTTTCCAGACATTCAGGTAACTTTACATTGTACTTCACTGGTTCGAATCTCAGGCCAGCAACTTGGATTCTCAGGCCCAATTAACATATCTATAGCCCCTGAGGTCAGTTGGGGGAAGTTGAGAGTTCTGTAGGAGATGCCCAGGTGAATGGGCTGCACCTGGAAAAGGGATTAGGGAGGATGGGTTCTTTGTCTATAGAACAAAGAACCAAGAAGTAGCTAAGATATTTTTAGTTAATCCTTTGGAGAAAGGTTTAACCTTGCAACCTTTAGTTAATCCTTTGGAGAAAGGTTTAACCTTGCAACCTTTAGTCTCCGCTTTAGGAAAATATCACATTTATCTGTGGATTTTCAAAGGCTCCAGTGTATTAATTTAATATATATACCTGAATATTAAGATGAAAGCAATTTTCCATTAACTGCCAGTGGCCTCATTTGTTACACTCAGCCCTAGAGGGCCTCGAACCTCTGACTAGTCTTACACGGTCTGCAACACAGAACTAATTTAGGTCTGGCTTTCAGTACTGCACTGTAACACACTAGCAGCTGAATGTGGCTTGTAGGGATGTTTTAGCAGCTAGACCTGAATGAATGGATGGAGGGAAGGGTGGATGTGTGTGTGGATGGATGGAAGGAAGGGAGAATGGATAGATGGGTACATGGGTGGACAGATGGAAGGAAGGATGGATGGATGGACAGGTGGATGGAAGGAAGGAAGGATGGACAGATGGGTGGAAGGATGGAAGGAATGAAGAATGGATGGATGGGTGTGTAGATGAATGGAAGGAAGAAAAGATGGATAAATGGGTGTATATATGGATAGAAGGCTAGAGATGGGTGTGTGGATGGATAGAAGGAATGATGGATGGATAGATAGGTGTGTGGATAGATGGAAGGCAGGAAGGATGGACAGGTGGAAATGTGTATGGATAGAAAGAAGGATGGATAGATGGGTGTATGTATGGATGGATGGAAGGAAGGATGGATAGGTGGGTGTATGGATGGATGGATGGAAGGAAGGATGGATAGGTGGGTGTGTGGATGAATGTAAGGAAGGCTGGACAGATGGGTATGTGGATGAATGTAAGGATGGATGGATGGAAGACAGGAAATAAGGGGAAGAAAGAAGGAGAGATGGAATGATTGATCGATGTCTGAGAGAAAACTGATGAAGAACCCTTTTGGCTTTCTAACATTATTTCCTGTTGCCACTGTCCCGGACTTTCTCTTCTGTCTCACATCCTCAAATAGATTTTCCATTTAGGGAACAGGCTGGCCCTTGTGCTCTGGACACAACGGAAGTGCATGCCAATTTTCCAAAGGTGCTCAGATGTCCAGGGGGCTCCTGATGCTTCCCAGGAGCCTGCTTTCTCTGGACACAGACCCCTGTGCAGAGCTCCAGCCACACGGACGGAAAGCAGCAATGCTAAGAGGTCTATGCTACTCCATCTTCAGTTCACTTTCTCTAGCAAGCACACGTCCTACGTGAAGGTTGTGTGAGACACCAGGGTTCTGACAAGTCCAGGTAAGCAGACAAACAGGAGCACAAGCAACTCACCAAGAGACGGTCTTTCCCAAGGCTCAGCAGCCGAGGCTCATTGCTGTCCAGGTGCACCCCAAACAGGAGACTCCGGATGCTCTTGCGATGAGAATGAAGTCTGGCTAAGTATTCCCAGACCCTCTGTCCATGTTTGACTACTACCCAGTAAAGCGCTACAGTGTAATTGGTATCCTGAGGAAAAGCCAAAAGGCAGGAATGAGTCCTTCTTTTCATTCTGCAACTTAAACATCAGCATGCTTTTCATGCTTATTAGGAAAGCTTATTTAAAAAGTATTAGTCTATAATTGTGACTGTCACAACTGTAAAGGTAGAAGTTTTGTAACAAAAAGAAGGGAGAAGTTAACCTTACAGTCCAGGAACAGAGGACCCTAGGACCATCAAGGGAGAAGAAAATGAGTGGAATGTGGGACTTGATTCAGAAGCAGTGACACCAGAGAAGGAGGCAGAGATGAGGACATGGAGAGAGAGAGAGCAACTGAGGACTCTAGACTCATGGAAAGAGAAAGGTTGTGTGCTGGTGGCCAGGAGGCAGGTTTGCAGAATGGGCCTTTTCATTGTTTAAATGATCATATATTACCGAGTATTTTTGTGTCCATCCCTCCCTCACAAAAACACAGAGGGAATAGAAGCAAATACTGTTGAATGATGATGCACAGAGGAGATTGCAGTCATTGCAATGAAACAATGAGTGTAAAACTGATGTCCCCCCCATGCGAACTATCACTCAATTCACAACAAAAACTTAAAAAAAAAAAAAAAAAGTATTAGTCTATTGGAGCAAGTTATAAAATCATGCCCATTTGGCAGATGAGAAAAGAAAGGTCATAAGTAGACAACTTACAAAGATGGTGGGGGAAGGAAGCATTTTCTGACATTATGATGTCAATCCAGTTTCCTATTCTCCACCTCATTCTTCGTGGAGAACCAAGAACCTGAGTCTTTTGACTTCCTCTCCCTTCTCTTTCCCCAGCTATGTAAAATGCAAACAGGTGAGTCTGCTGAGCATGAAGGGATCCAGCAGAGAGAGAGAGAGAGAGAGAGAGAGGAGAGAGAGAGAGACAGAGAGAGAGAGAGACCACCTGAAGGGACCTGGGTTGTATGCACAGTGTCATCAGATGGAAGAGCGAGGGGTAGTTCTGGCCTTTAAAAGTGTTGCGTACCCAACCTTAAAATTATCAACTATTTGAGGTCAAAAGGGCAGCATTTAACCAGGAAAAAGGTCAGAAGGGTTAGGAAACAAGAAGGAATGAAATCAGGAAACACAGGGAGGAAGTGAGATGAGTGTTGTCACATGGTGGGGATGACAATCAACGACACGAAACAAAATGTGTCTCAACTGTTGAATGGAAAACTGATCTGTTCTATAAACCTTCACCCAAGTCACAATAAACAATTTTTAAGATAAAAATAAATACATTGCTTATAGAATAGATGAATCATAATCGAATGAGAGAGAAATGTGGAACTGACATTCAAATTTCTAAAAAACAATAAACCAACCAGACTTACAGGACTGGAGGATTCTCTGAGAAATACTGCCATGAGACATTCTTTCAACTTTGAACTGAAATAAGCTCCTGAGATCACCCTGTAGCTGAAGAACAGATTGACTCACAAAATAAAGAACGTCATTCACATTTTAAAAATCACACAAAGGAGCTCAAACAGTTAACAACTACTTGCAAACAGAAATGAGAATGTAAGGGGGTAGGGAAACTAGATAAGTGGAAACAGAACAACCAGAATGGAATTAACGAGCATGTTCATGCACCATGAAGAATGTAACCAGTGTGACCAAACAATTTGTGTGGAAGTTAATGAAATGGAACCTAAACTGCTGTGTAAATCTTCCCCAAAAGCACAGTAAAATATACTTTAAAAAAAAAAAGGTATTGTGTGCACTGACTAAGGGATCATTGGTAACTTGGTGGTAGAATTCTCGCCTTCAACACAGAAGACCTCGGTTCAATTCCCAGCCATTGTACTTCATACGCAGCCATCACCTGTCTGCCAGTGGAGGTTTTAGTGGAGTTTCCAGACTAAGGCAGACTAGGAAGAAAGGCCTGGCAATCTACTTCCAAATTCAGTCCATGAAAATCCAATCTGTACTCCAACCTTCAATCAACTGTAGGAACAGTGCAGGACTGGGAAGTACTGAATTCCATTGTGCATGGGGTCACAAGGAGTCTGAAGTGACCCGACCAGAGCAGTTAACGATGACACAGATCCAGAGAGAAAGAAGAGCCAACATGGAAATGGGAGAGGGTTAAAAAAGAGAGTGGGCATATGTGCTACTTCCCGCTTCACAGACAACACTGAGAAAAAACAGGCACATCACAGATCACAAAAAAATGGCAGAGGGGGGCTCAGGACCATAGTCTCACCAAGGTCAGCTGACACAACAGTCCACAAAGAATGTGCTATATCCTCCTTTGGTGAGTAAGACTGGGATCTTAAAAGGTTGGGAACAGCCATCAAAGATGCAGCTGTTGGCATCTCCTTGTCCAGAGGAAAGAAGACTGCTGAAAATCAGCATAATTAGTCCAATGGGCTAATGCACCACCTGAACATCACTTCACAACTGAGACCAGAAGAACTCAATGGTGCCCAGCTACCACTACCAACTACTCTGAAAGAAATCACATTAGAAGGTCCTAGGTAGAATGGGAGAAAATGTGGAACAAAACTCAAAATCATAAAAGAGACCAGGTTTACTGATCATATAGAGACTAATGGAACCCCCAGAACGAGGGTCCGGAGTTACCCTTCCAGTCTGGAAATGAATTCAACCCCCCAGCTCAATTTTCAGCCAAACAATAGATAGATTTATGTTACTGTTAGAAGTGCTGTTGAGTCGGTTCCAACTCACAGCAACCCTGTGTAGGTTTTCCAAAGTGTAGCTGATAGGTTTGAACTGCCAACCTTATGGTTCAAACTGACCTTATAGTCCCCTGCTTATCCTACAGCACCACAACAGGACTCCAGACAGCTCTATAGGGAAACAGAAACCCTAGGAGGCACATACCACTTAGAAGAATCAACATTTAAGATAAAAAAGGCAGCATTTATCCTAGGACAGAGTTGAGCAGAATTAGGAAAGGAGGAGGAATGGAACCAGAACCCACCGGGAGAAGTGGGTTACAGAGGCTTTACTGGGGAAACTGAAGTCAATGAGATGAACCCAATGGGTCTGAACTGCTGAGTGGCCAATTGATGGTGTGCTCTGTAAACCTTTAACCACGTCCACAACAAACAGAAAGAAGGTAATGTCAGAGGAGAGGTTAGAGCACTAAGGAAATCGTCACAGAACCCCAAATCCTGGAGAACTTTGCTTTCAGAGGATGAGACTGTCATCTTGCCAGACATCAAAGGCAAAGTGGAAGACGGAGGCCGACATGGGCACCCTCGCAGCACAGGACCCAAGGTGGGCAGTTCCGAGACCTCCTCTTCCTCTCTCCCTCCTGCTTGCTTGCTTTCTTTTTTAACAGGTGGATTTAGATCAAATTCACACAGCACACAGTTCACCCACTGAAAGTGTACAATTTAATGGTTTTAGCACTGTGGGGTCAGTTCCAGACTACCACAACAAAGTGAATATCACAATAGAGTGAGTTTTGGGTTTGCCAGTGCATAGAAAAGTTAGCTTGACACTGGAGTGTTGTATGAACTATGCAATTGCATAGTGAAAACGTCTGGAATACGGGAAGAATGACCAACATGAAACACAGAGACCCAAGTGCATGCGCGCTGTTGGAAAAGTGGCAGCCACATACTTGCTCAGCGCAGGGTTGTCCTTGCTCCGCTGGTAAACAGCACCATATCTGCAAAGCACAATGAAGCGAACGGCAATAGAGCGAGGTATGCCCACAAGTTCAGACAATTGGACAACCGTGGCCACTCTCTAATTCCAGAACATTTCACCCCAAAAGAAACCTTCTACCCCTTAGCAGTCATTCCTCATTTCCACCTCCAGGGTTCGAACTCAGGTCGCTAAGCACCTACCGCGGTCGCCATATACTGGGAGTCATGGGAGAAACTTATGTGAGTCACGCTGCTCCGGGAATATCGGAATGGCTCTGAGATTTCATTTTCTAAGGACATTGCGTCAAGAATGTAAACTGTCCCCTCTGTGAAGCCAGCTCCAAGAATGGCCCCTGAAACCACAAACCAGAGAACAGTGATGGGTAATGGTGAGAGATCTCAGTCACTTGAGGTGCCAGGCATGTTTAGTACTGAGCAGACAGCCATGACCAAGACACCCAGGGTCGGGACCACGGCTCTGTAGAGTAAGCCTTGGAGTGACGGGGGATTCTGAGGAAGACCACCCTCATCGAGTTGGTTGGGAGGACAACATGTTGCTATGTAGCTGGACAGGTTTTGGCAGAGCCACCAGACCTGGTGGTCCGCTTCCAAAATTCTGTCAGAGAAAACCCTGTGGATCCCAGCAGTTCAATCTACTGCAACTGACTGGGGAAACCTCCTACCCTAGGGTAAGAGCCCGCTGGTGGAGGGTTGGGGGCATTTTGCAATTTGGAGCCTTCTCCAGGCTGATCAAAATGAAAATACCTTCCGGGTTGTAGGTCAGACTCTGCACGCCCAGGCCCTTCTCAAAGACCCTGCTGAAGAGGTAGGTTTTATTCTCGTAGTTCCACACTTTGATCATCCCACAGAAGCTGCCGATGGCCAGGAGGGGCTGGTAGGGGTGGCAGGCCACAGTGCAGATGGCGTCCTTCGGCTCAACAAACAACTTCTCGAGTTTGGTCCCATCTGCTGTTAGGTGATACACTGTGGCATCAGACGTGCCGATGATAAAGTTCCTGTTTGCCAGGGAGAGACCAGACTGCATCAGGGTTGGCAAAGAACAGGCGACGACAGTCCTTCTGCTTCTAATTGCACATGAGCTGCCTCTGTCGTCTGTAATTTAGTGACATTATTAACCCAGCGCCTCCAAAAATATACCACTGACACCCAACAGTCTCCATTTGCAAGTGAAAAAGCCCACGTTTTCTATATGTAAATGGAGTCATTAAGTATGCAGATGGACAGTCAGTTGTGCAATTAGCTAATCTGCACATGCAAATGTTCATTTGTGTATGCAAATATGGAGCAGGGTGCACACATACAGATGTGCCTGTAAATATTGCAAGGGCAATTAAGCTCACTCGCAGACAATTCAGTCTTGAAATGTTATGGCTGTCAATTATCAAGAGCCTTCTGCGCTTTGGCTAGGATAAACTCCACTTCCAGGTACCACGGGAACCCACAGTGAGGAATTTCACACTTCACAGAGGTCAGCGTGCAAAAGTAAAGGCCTTCAAGCTCTGAGTTACTATTGCCAAATAGTCTTCTTGTTGTTATTGGGTGCCATCAAGTCAGTTGCATCCCTTTGTACAACAGAAGCCGAGATGGCCCCGGTCTGCAGTTTCACAAGGCTTGCATGTTTGGGCCCACTGTTGTAGCCACTGTGTCAATTCATCTCCTACAGGGTCTTTGCCATTTTGTGGATGCTCTATTTAACCTCCTGACAGCATGTCTAAAGTACATGGGACGACGTCTTGCCATCTTCATTTCAGAAGAACATTCTGGCAGATTTGTTTATTCTTCTGGTTGTCCATGGTATATTCAATATTCCTCGCCAACATCATAATTCAAAGGCATCAGCTCTTCTTCAGTCTTAGTATTACAATAGTGTCTAATTTCCATTTTAAATGATTGGTGATTGAGTTGAGTCAAGAAAAACCCATCAGAAAGTGGGCTGAAGGATGGAATAGGAAGACTGGGCCTTGCTCTACTCTGTAGCCCAGAAAAAGATAAACATTTCATTCATGCACCAAAAAAACCCCAAACCAAATCCACTACCATGGAGTCAGTTCCAACTCAGAGCATCCCTTCAGGACAGAGTGGATCTGTTCCACAGGGTTTCTGGGACTATAAACCTTTATGGGAGCAGATAGCTTCACTTTCCTTCCATGGAGTGGCTGGTCAGTTTGAACCACCAATCTTGACATCTAGCCGGCCACCAGGGCTCCTCAAGCTGAAAGAAGGCATTGATAATTCTCCAACAACTAGATTGGTAGACACCTTACCTCACCATAAAAAGTTGACCTTTTAAAGTACAGTCGGGAGGGTAGTTTGATTTCTCAGCAGACGCAGATGGCAGGCTCTTAGAGAAGGACAGGGTCCGTATGGAGCTCAGTTTGAAGTGACTATACCAGTTAACAATGGCCAGGGTGCGGTCATAGAACTTAATGTTGCCCTTAATGTCACCTGTGACAATGTAGCTGAAACGGAGAATAACAGCGGATCATTCTCCAACAAAAATGACTCCCACCCTCAGCTGAACACTTACTGCTTTGCCAGATCCACTTCATTTCATGCGGCCCTGTCAGACTGATTTTACTGCTATCAGGTTTATAAACTAAGACTCTCAAGGCTTAAAGCCTATAGTTGCTGCATTCAGCGAATAAAAACACAGGGTGCCCACTTAAATTTGAATTTTGAGTAAACAATGAATATTCTTATAGTATAACCAAAACCCACAGCCAATTCCAATTCCCAGAACCACCAGGGAACAGATAAGAGCTGTTCTGTTGGGTTTCCAAGGCTGTAAATCGTTACACAAGGAGACTACCGCATGTTTGTCCAATGGAGCAGCCGGTGGGTTCGAACCTCTGACCTTGTGGTTAGCAGCCAAACTCTTTACTGTGCCAACAGGGCTCCTGTGTAGCGTAAACTCACTGCCATTTAATAGATTCTAACTTAATAGTGACCCTATATGATGGAGTCCTGGTGTGGCACTGCAAGCTTATGTGCTGAACTGTAAGGTCAGTTTGAACCAGCTGCTCTTTGGAAACCCTATACAGGGTCACTATGAGTCAGAACTGATTCGATGGCACTTCATAACAACAACAACAGTAAAACTGCCCTACAGAGTTTCCTAGGCTGTCATCTTTACAGAAGCAAACTGCTGCAGCTGAACTCCATCACCACTTCACCCTCAGGGTTTAGTAGAAGGATGTCCCAAATATTGTAAGTGACAGATTTCTACCTGGTAGCCTTACCAGGTGCGTCTGAAGCCACGCTCCCTGCTCGCTTTTGCACCGAGCAGTGGGGGTGGGCCCTCTGAAATTCTCAACAAGCTACAGCTGTCTTTGGAGCATTTGTAAAATCCCACCAGCCAAAGGTCCTACCGCAGCTTTTCTCTCTAGAAAAAGTGGCTCATCCTAAATGGGCCTGTGTTATACGAGTCTGACATAATTCTAGTCCTAGGGGGAGGAGGGAAGAGAATTTTCTTGTATCTGCATCGAGATTAAATGAAGCTTCTGATTAAGCCAGGCAGGTGGGTAGAGTAATTGGTTAGAACACCATGCACTGCCCTCTGCTGGAGAAAAGCAGCAGCACAAGCCAAGAATGTTTTACATAGCTTGAAGACGTGGAGAAATGGGAATTTACACCTGGTCTGCACTGGATTGACTAACCACCAATGAAGGTGTGTCTGACCCAAGCCGTGGTATTTTCAATAACCTCATATGCATGTGAAAGCTGGACAGTTAATGAGGAAGACCATAGAAAAACTGATACAATGGAGTTAAGGTGTTGAAGGAGAATATTAAAAAGTACCATGGCCTGGGGACTCTTGGGCCCAGAGTCAGTGGCGAGGCCACAGAGGACTAGAGTGGAGAGTGAAGTTACCAGCCGATAGGAAGAGAGGGCATATGCACAAGAACACTGACCTGGCTTCGATGACTGGATGATCAGAGCTCAACCAGGAGAAGAAAGAAGAGGAAAAAAAGAGTAATCTGATACAATTTGATGAACTTGACCTAC
>NW_006408596.1:3243558-3250209 GCF_000296735.1 Chrysochloris asiatica
AAAAAAAAAAAGGACCATGGGCTGCCAAAAGAACAAACAGATCTGTGTTGGAAGAAGTACAGCCAGAGTGCTCCTCAGAGGCCAGGATGGCAGACTTCGTCTCTCATACTTAGGGCATGCAGTCAGGAGGGACCAGTCCCTGCAGAAGGACATCATGTTTGGTACAGTGGAGGGTCAGAGAAAAAGAGGAAGACCCGCCCCCTCCAAATGAGATGGATTGGCACAGTGGCAGCGGCAGTGGGCTCAGGCATAACAACGATTGTAAGCTTGGTGCAGGATCAGGCAGTGTGTCGATCTGTTGTGCACAGGGTCACTATGAGTCTGTACTAACTCGATGGTACCCAACAACAAACACCAAGAAGAAGAGCTGAGGGTGGGATGCATCCTTTGAACGTGGGGCCCCTGTACTGTGAAGCTCCTGTATCCAGAAGAAGATTGATGATAAGATGCATGGAGCTCTCCAAGACACGCTGGGCCTATAGATGCTCAAAGGAGACAAGGGCCTTCCTCCAGAGCCAGCCAAGAGAGAAAACCTCCCCTAGAGACCGCTCTCTGAGTGTGGACTTCTAGACTCCTAAACTTTTGAGAGAATACATTTCTGTTTGTTAAAGGCCCCCTTGCTGTTTAAGCAGCGCCCCTTTCTGGAGGTCTCATGGTAAGTTAGGGATTCAGCAGGAATATAAACCTTCTTCTGTCTGAAGCAAAGGCCCTCACAGAGTTCCTAGGTGAAGCAAACCGTTAACACACTTGTTAACTGAAAGGTTGGAGGCTTGACTCTACCCAAAGGTATCTCGGAAGAAAGTTTTGGCAATCTGCTTCCAGTAAATCACCTACTTAAAACCCTAAGGAGAACAGTTCTACACTAACATACACAGGTCACTGATCTGAAATCAACATGTCAGCAACTGGTTTATGAGTCCCCCGGCCTCTAGAAGTCAAAGAGTTAGTGCAGTTCACACAGTTTTTTTTAAAGTCTGGATTCTTTCATAATGTTGTTGTTGTTGTTGTTAAGTGCCGTCGAGTCAACTCCGGCCCACAGTGACCCTGTATAGGGTTTCCGAGGAGCAGCTGGAGAGCTTGAACCGCCGACCTTGCAATTCAAACGACTTTGCAGTCTCGTGCATTAACCCACAGCGTCACACCAGGACTCCCCTTTCATAATTGTTGTTGTTGTTGTTAAGTGCCATCGAGTTGGTTCCGACCCACAGTGACCCTGTATAGGCTCTCCGAGGAGCAGCTGGTGAGCTTGAACAATAGGTACAGGTTATTTTGTAATGGGGGGGGGGGATTCAATATTGCTAATCAAGTTATTTTCTAACTTAAAATATGTTATATTTAGGGTACAACATAAGTCTAGTTATAAGTATGGTGGTGGTGGTTATATGCCGTGGAGTCGGTTCCAACTCACAGCAACCCTGTACAGGGTTTCTGAGGCTGTAAATCTTTATGGGAGCAGAAAGCCTCATCTTTCTCCTGTGGAACAGCTGGCAGTTTCGCACTGCTGACCCTGCGGTTCACAGCCCGATTTGTAACCACTATGCTACCAGAGCTTCTTATGCCTGTGATTATAAAATATAAATAAATACATAAAGAACAAAGATGTCACTTTAAGGACTAAGGTGCGCCTGACCCAAGTCATGATATTTTCAACTATCTCAAATTCATGTAAAAGTTGGGTAATGGATTAAAGAAAAAAAAAAAGCATGTCCACCCCCAGACCCCTATTCTCAATACTAGTTCTTAGTGCTTCTCCTTAAAACCCAAACGACGAGCCAGTTCTGACTCTTAACACCCTGTAAGACAGAGTACAGGTGCCCCATAGGGTTTCTGAAGCTGTAAATCTTTATAGAACTCGATTGCTTCAGTGTTCTACCTCAGACTGGCTGGTGGGTTTGAACTGCCAGCCTTTTGGTTAGCAGCTGAGTGCTTTAACCACCATACCCCCATGGAGCCTGGTTTTCTTCCTTAGTGGGAACCAGTGTTTCCAGCTAATTGTGTCTCTTCCCAGAGACACATACAAACTAGTGCGTGGAACCAAAGGGGACTTTGATAAGCAGCCATAGTTACTTGTTAAGTTCAGTACCTATCAACTGTAGTCAGAACGGTGATGCCTTCCTTCTGCAGATGGACCAGTTTACAAGGTTTGATGTACGGAAAGCCCAGGAAGGTGGTGGCGGACGGTGGCGGGTGGCGTATTTCCCAGACAACCAGTTTGCCCTCCATTGTGGCTGACAGTATTTGGGTGGCATTCAGGTGAAAGACAGACTGGCTAAATTTTCCCACATGCTTGTTGAATGTCTGCATTTCACGAGACAAGTTATGAGTTATTATTGGTAACAGAGCATTTATCAATACAACGTTTTATAGCAGCTCACAGAAATAGAGGAGGAGACGAGAGTGCGAAATACCCAGAGCCGTCGAATGGATTCCGATTCACAGCGACCCTGTAGGTTAGAGCAGAACTGCACCATTGGGTGTCCTAGCCTGTCTCCTCATTCTCCCGCAGAGCTGATGGTGGGTTTGAACTACTCACCCTAGAGTTAAGAGTCCAGCACTTAACCCACTGTACCACCAGAGCTCATAGAGTGCAAAAAACAATCAGTAAAATATCCTTTCCCCGTGAACTGCCATGTGTTGGGCAGTTCTGATAGTCTGAAGGTTTGCAAAAAGCAAGTGACAGATTATGTACCATGTTCAATTAAACTGTTAGCTGAAAGCAAATGAATTAGTCATCAATCACTTGTGGACACCTGCTCAATGTCTCTTATAAAGATTTCCAAGACAGAGGAAGTGGTGTCTGCTGTGAGCACAAGCACACATTGGCTGAAAAAGATCACTCAGTAATTTTCCCATCAGTAGAAATGATCTGAGTACATAGGCATGCTCCTGAATAAGACGACTTATGAAACTGGTGCTAGGTAAAAGAAGGCCATAGCCTTTCTTAGACAATGTCTTTGAAATAAACTGTAGGAAAAAAAAAACACCCATGCGGAGACTGGAAGCCCCTCAGTGAATGCATCTCATGAATGAGAAAAAGATAGCCTGGCACACACCGTGCCCAGAAACAGATCTGCTGCCCAGCTCTCTCCTTGGCCTTTGCCTCTTCTGACTCAGACACAGATTATAGTTGTTGCTGTTAGATGCTGTCACGTCTGTTCCGACTCATAGCAACCCTATGCACAACAGAACCAAACACTGCCTGGTCTCATGCCTTCCTCACAACTGTTGCTATGTTTGAGTCCATTGTTGCTACCACTGTGGCAATCCATCTTGTTGGGGTCTTCCTTTTGTTTGTTGACCCGCCACTTCATCAAGCATGATGTCCTTCTCCAGGGTCTGGACACAGGAAGATGAGCAAAACAATCATTAGTGAAACAAGGACACCAAGCTTCTTTCTAAGAGCAGCACTATGGAATACAAGGGCACTTGCACAATCTCAAACCATGACTGTTTGATATTGTGGTTTAAGAAAAACCAAGATTGCACACAGAATAATTTTTCTTTGTGTATATCTTTATCTTTTTATCCCTCCATGTATTCCCCCTCTTAAAAAGAAATTTCCAAAAATCATAACCATGACTGAGAAAAGGGAGCAAGAAAAAAAAATCACCATAATGTTCTGACCAAGGGCAGAGGATGTCGGTATCAAATACAGAAAACTATGCAAGACTTGAAACTCAACATCCACTCAGATACAGCATTTGAGGTAAATGGGAAAATAAATGTTTCCCACCAACTATTGTTTCACCAGAGTCCTGGTGTGGTTCCATAGGATAAGCACTTCACCTCAGTTTGAACCGCAAGGTCAGCAGTTCGAACTCACCAACTGCTCCTTGGAAACCCTATACAGGGTCACTATGAGTCAGAACCAAATCAACAGCACTTAACAAGAATTGTTTCACTACCTCCAATTGGCTCTTATGCATCTAAATACCCAATGTCCTTATTTTAAATTTTTATTTTACCGATTCTGTTGTTGAGACTGTAACAGCAGAACATACACTGATTCAACTGTTTCTACATGTACAATTCAGTGACATAAATAACTCTCCAGGTTGTGCAACCATTGATTGTCAGCTTCATTTCCTAAGTAGTTTCTCCTGCATTAACAGAAACCTACTGCCTGCTCGTCCTGGTGTGGCGCTGTAGGCTACAGCACTAGACTGAAAGGTCGGTTTGAAACACAAGGTCAGAGGTTCAGACTCACCTTGGAAACCCTACACAGGGTCGCTATGAGTCAGAACCAACTCGACAGCAATTAACAACAATACTGCCCGCTAACGTTGCCACTGTCTTTTTAATCCCACATAGATAGATCTTAAATAAGTATAATGTGCAAAGCAGCCAATTTTTACTAATGAAGCTAAACTTTGTTCCATTTTAACAAAAAATTCAAGGGATGTTGTTGGTTTAAAGTTTAAAGATGATTTCAGCCAACATCTTTTTTTATTAGTCTGAAACGGAATCATTTTTAAAAGGATCCATTCATGTGCAACTATTCTTGTGACATCATTGCAGACTAACTTTGAGCTAATCGATATGCATATACCATAAAAGTTATCCCGTGCTGTGGGTTTTCCTCATGATAATAACTTTCTTCTGTTACAGTTTAACAACACCTTAGTTCTACCACCCTCGATGGAAATTTCAATATGGATAAAGAACCCAAGTGAAATAGTTCAAATTTCTTGCCCACTGGTTTAATATGAAGGCACACAAATAATAACCCAAACCAACTAAGCTTAAAATAAAACAAAACTAAAACTAAACCCAGTGTCAGAGCGTCAATTCCAACTCAGTGTCCCTGAAGGGCAGAGGAGAATGACCAGACACTGTTTCCAAGGCCGCCAATCCTTACGGAAACAGACTGCCACAACTGTTTCCCTCAGAGCGGCTGGTGGATTCGAACCACTGATTAGCAACTGGAGCTTAACAGGGTGCACCACCAGGACTCGCCACTCATTTCACACATATATATTTCATCTCTAAAGAATCAGATTGCATAAAAATACAACAGGCATACTCACTTTTTCTGTTAAAAGTGGGGCACTGTGAGCAAGTTTATTTTTCTCTTCAGACTGGGAAGTACAGAAAAAAAAAAAAAAAATTACCCAAAAGAGACCTCATTTCCAAAAGAGGAACTACAAAACAACATCATCAAAACAAAGCCATCAAAACAAGGCCAGAGTTTGGCGATTTCTACAGGTAAGAGAACCTGCAGCCTCTGGGAACATCCAAAGATATTCTGAGAGGAGAGCAAATTCGTCAAGAATGCCACAGATGATGATGACTTTAAATGGTCACTAATCCAAATTTTACACAAATGAGGCGCTATGGTCATTAATACCTGATACAATGAATATCACTAAAAACCAGGAGCCAGTGTTTTATAATCACATGATCTTGCCTGTGCCAATGTACCAATTCCTGATCTGTTTGTTAATTTCTTTTTAAAAGGGGAACAAGAAACCCTAAATTTTACACCTGTCAAGTGCATTAAGTAAATCTTTGCCTTATTACTTTAAAATTTTTTCTTAGTTCATATGCTAACTTCTAATGGGACTAAAATAAATACATGATTAAATTGAAACCATTTAAATATATATATTCATGGCTTCCTTGGTTGCTGTGTTGTTGTTGTTAAGTGCTGTGGAATCCATTCCGATTCATAGCGACCCTGTATAAGGTTTCTGAGCCTGTAAATCTTTGCGAACACAGAAAGCCTCATCTTTCTCCCATGGAGCACTGCTGGTATGCTTGACTTGTTAACCTTGTGGTTCGTAATCCAATGCTTAGCCTACAGAGCCACCGCGCTCCCCCTAAGTAGTGTTGGTGTGCTGTCAAATCAGTTCTGACTCATAATGACCCTGCTGCGTAGGGTTGCCGAGGCTGTAAATATTTAAAGGAGCAGAAAGCCTCTTTTTTCTCCCTCGGAGCAACTGGCAGGTTCGAACTGCTGATGCTGCCGTCAGAAGCCCAGCTCATAGTCCACTACGCTACCTGGATTCCTTCCCCTAAGCAATAGACAGGACTCCTGGTGTGCCACAGTAGGACAGCAGTGGACTGTGAACCACAGATCAACAGTTCAAGTCCACCAACTACTCCTCAGAAACCCTATACAAGGTCGCCACAGCACTTAACAACAACAACAAACCGTAGATAACTGCAATATGAGAGCCAGGACTCAAAGGGACTGTCGCATATTTCTCGGCCTCATAAGTTTTCCACCTTTGACAGCGTGCAGTCTTTTCTAACTACTTTTCTTATCACTCTCGATTAGTGGAGAACATCTGCGTTTTCCTTCTCTGGCAGGTGTGTCGGCCTTACACAGTTTCCTCTCTTTGCAGGTTTCACTGTGTATTGTAGTTACATTAACAACACATCTATACTTTAAAAATGAACATATGCTTGTAGCCATATTTAAAGGAGAAAACAGTATTTTGACTTACCCATGAATAATATATGGCCCGTGTTTTACTATTGCTCACCAGCTCTTTATTATTCGTTGGATTAAAAGTAAGGTAGTTCTGAAATATAAAGTATGGAAAATAGTACAATATCTGTTTTCTTTCTGGTTGATTATTAAAATTAAATAACATGTTTACAGAAAATTATGTGGAACAAAGAAACCAGCAGCACCACAAAAAAAAA
>NW_006408596.1:3282652-3290307 GCF_000296735.1 Chrysochloris asiatica
GAGCGGCCCTCTGAGGTACTTTGTCTCTTCCTGTCCAGAGAAAAGAAGAGTGATAAAAATTGAAGATGCTTGTCAATAATGACCATCAGTCTCCATGACCCTGACAACAGACGAATTAGATGGTGCCTGGCTACCACTACCAACTGCTCCGAAAGGGATCCCATTAGAAGGTCCTGGATAAAGTAGGAGCAAATGTGGAACAAAACTCAAAATCATGAAAAAGACCAGGTTTACTGGTCAGCTAGAGACTGGTAGAGCCCTGAGACTATGATAGCCTTTGGTCACCTTTAGGTCAGGAACTGAACTCACCCCGGTGGCTAAATTTTCAATCAAACAACAGACAGGTACACAGGGACGACAACAACTCTATGGGATACACACACCATAGAACAGTCAACCATTCCAGATCAAAAGGGCATCATTTACCTAAGACCAAAATTCACAAGGGTTGGGAAAGAAGGAAGGATGGAAACAAGAAACGCAGGGGGGGGGAAAGAAGGAAGGATGGAAACAAGAAACGCAGGGGGGAAATGGAGCCGTGATGGTATATGGAGGGAATGGCAATCACCTAGATGAACAAAGGGAAGTATTTGTTTCATGTAAAACTGATGATCTGCTCTGCAAACCTTTACTCAATTCACAATAAAAAGCTTCCATCAATAAACAATGTGTTTAATGAAAATAAATGAGAAGGAATATCACACGTAAAAGAGATGGCATTTGGTAAGGATATAATTTAAATACTGACAGTTAAAATTATGAGTCTCAAGTCTGTTCCCTGTCTAGGCTTTATTCTAATCCATCATCTGTAAATTGGAACTCACCAATAACCTTTACTTTGTGTCCTTTTGAACAAAGACGCTGTATATACTTTTCTACATTTGACAGGGCCACAAGGTATCTTGGAACAAATGCAAACTATTAGAAGGGGATTCTGGTTCCTGCCAAGATGGTGTGCTAGCATGGGCTGCTGGCTCCCTTCCCAAAAATCAACTCTGCAGAAAACAGTAGAAGCAAGGGAAATGTGAAATCCAGAAACTAAACAACAACAGAGAGAGCAATCCCTGGGGAGAATGGCTGCATGTGTCTTGAAATGGTGAATGTGTGCGAAGTGGGCACTTGTACCTGGATGAAAGGGTACAGGAAGCAGCAGGGAGACATAGGCTGGAGAAAAGCTCTTTCGGATCCATCCTTGCTGTCCCGACCCCATCTGCACACCTATCCCTTGCCTATTTATTGCTGCCTCGTTGTAGGACTACAAACTACGAATGCCAGTGTCTGAGAATTAGTATCAGCAGAGCACAAAAATCTGGATCAATTGAGGACTTGATAAAAGCAGGTGCTTTTATTAATACCTGGAAGAATAAATATCTCTGAAATCCAAGGAGATAAGATTTTTTTAAATCTCCAAATCATACCTGTGCCAGTGTACATATTTTCTGATATATTTGCTGATTTCTTTCTAAAAGGGACCAAATTTCAAGATCCCCCTAAAATCCTAAATTTGAGGGTTTGACCTCCCAAAGACTGGAAATCAGTTCAAGTCAACTTGACCTCTGATTAGATAAAGGTGATGTGCCCCCAGCCAAAGGCCTGTCAGATGCAAAAGTAAGTCCTTTTCTAAGGAAGTTATCATCCTGAACCATAAATTATTTCTGCACTTCTTAAATACAGTATCAAACATCCAGCGAAAAATAACCGAGCATAACAAAACATCCAAATAACTGAAAACAAAGTGCATAAGAGCAAGAAAGAGACCCACAGGAGAACCAGGAATCCTGGTTATCAGACAGAGGTTTTGATCACAAGCATGATTATCAATATGGGCAAGAAGGAGCATCTATTTTTTAAAAGAAGAGTCAAATGGAAATTCTAGGTCAGAAAACTTATTTTAAAATTTTAATTGATTGCTTGTCAGAAAATTAGATATAGCCAAAGACAGATTTACTCAGTGAAAAAGGAAACTAAGTCAATAGAAAATACCCAAACACATAGAGACAAAAGGATATAAAATACAGAAAAAAACATGAAAGAGCTTTGGGACAAGATGAAAAGGTCTAACTTACGTGTGATTGGAGTTCCAGAGGGCAATGAAAGATAGTACCAGAGTGATATTTAAAGAGACAGTGGCTATGAAATAAAGTATTATTCAATAAATGTAAAACTGATGATCTCTGTAAACCTTCACTCAATTCATAATAAAAAGTTTCCCCCAAAAAAACTATATATATAGACAATGGCTGAGAATTTTCTAAAACTGAGAAGAGAAATGACATCACATGTTCAAGAAACCTCAGAGGACATTCTTTTAAAATCAACCACACACACACAGACAAGCCCTGGTGTGGCACCGTAGGATAAGCATTGGACTGGTAACCACAAGGTTAGCAGTTAAAACTCACCAGCTACTCCCGGAAATCCTACACAGGATTGCTATGAGTCAGAACCGACTCAACAGCACACAACAGCAACACACAGACACACAGATGCATCACTGAAAAACATCTGAAAGTTAAGAGGAAATTGAGAGGAAGCGTGAAGACAGAATTTTACAATGCTCATTCGATTGAGAACATCAGTAATCGTGACAAGCACGCTTCAGTGAAATCATGGAGGGAAATACATTCGATAGAAGACAGATGAAAAGAACCAAAATGCCCATCAATTCAAACAAACAAACATGATGTCATTAAACAGACTTTTACTCCTAGCAACTTCATAAGACATGTAGAACTGCCCAACAGCGTGTCTTTTTACAGAAGCATACTACCACATCTTTCTACCACAGAGCACTGGGTGGGTTCGAACCACTGAACCACTGTACTACCACAGCTCCTTTTTGTCCATCAACAGTACAATGGATAAACTAATTGCGTTACACTTAAACAATGAAAAACCATACAGCAGTGCAAATGAATGAATTCTAGCTCAAAAATCAGCATGGATGAATCTAAAAAACACTACAGAATAAAGCATATGAATCTAAATTTATATAGCTAAACAACAGAAAAAACGAAACCAGATTGTATTGAGGGATGCCTACATCACTGGAGGAAAGTAAAAATAGAAAAGCAAGGGGAAAGATAACACCAAATTTGGGATAGTGGTTAATTTTCAGGAGAAAGGGAGGAAATAAGTTTATGAAGGGGCACAACAGTGGGGTTTTAGGATTTGGCCAATGTTCTATTTCTTGGTCCTGGTGGTAAGTACAAAGGTACATTTTCTTCTTCTTATTAAACATATTTTGTACATATGCCTAATGCATACCAAAAATACAAGGAACTCAAATATTTCATCAAAACAACAAGATGAAGACGTTGGGAAAACAAGTGTAGGCAAGTCTTTTGAGAAGTTATACCAAGAAGAGGAGCAAAGGGCAGTAGCTGGAAGGAGAGATGGGCCAAAGGGAGTTCTTTGAAGGATCTGTATACTGACAACGAGGAATCACAAGCCAGCAGAGTTCAGGAAAAGGCCTTAAGGGACTAAGAGTGGTCGGGTCTGGTGCCCCGGGCCCTTTGTAACAACTGGAGGAATGAGAAGGAGGTGAGGTTGACAGTGGAACATAGGCTTGGCAGCTGTATCCCATGGTTCCATTAGCTCAATGAACTAGGGGCCATCAGATGAGAGAATAAGCAGGGTGGTGGGGTGTGTGGGGAGAGGGTGTAAAACTGCTATATCTGGAAACGAAAAGACAGCCTACCAAAATTGCCAGGCGATCTGACAGCTCATTTGAAATTTATAATTGAATTCGAAGACAAGTGGATTGGGTCAGTTGGGATCTTTTTTCTGGATGCTTACAGTCTGCTCAGGTGCAGGTAGAGTCAGCTTACTAGTGGTGAGGTTCACCACGTCAGGGTGCTTCTGTGGTCCCATCTAGTGGAACTTAACACAATGGTGGGAATGATCTATCAAATTGCTGTCCAATATGGTAGCCACTAGCCACCCGTGGCTACTAAGCACTTGAAATGTGGCTAGTGGAAGTGTGGCAGTGAATCTGTAAGCTTATTTCATTGTAACTGATTTAAATAGCCATGTACGGTTCGTGGTTACTGTATTAGATAGTACAGCCTTAAGGAGTAAGACCTTTTCAGGGGCGCAGGAAGGATGCTGGGGGAAGAAGGAGAGAGAAATGGGAGTAACGACAGCTGCCTTGCTGTGGTCTGGGCACCGGGAAGCAAGGTGTGCATCTATCAGAGTGCCAGCCACATGGTCATAATGATATAAATGCATGCTGAGTGGAGGGTACGAGAATGGAGGGAACAATGGAGACTGGTAGAGGACAGGGACCTGGGAAATGAAGACTCCAAAATAACCACACTGCTGTCAAATCGATTCCAACTCATAGAGACCCCAGAGAAGAGTAGACATGCTCCTTAGGACTTCTGAGATTATAAATCTTTACAGGAGCAGACAGCCCCCTTGTTCCCTCTGCGAGTGGCTGGTGGATTCGAACCACCAACCTTTTGGTGAGCAGCCCAAAAGCACTCTGGGAGTCCCTGGCAAGCCATCAGATGTACATTCAAAATAATAACAATGACAACAACATCCCTATGGTGCTCACAAGTTTGTTATGAGGTTAGACAGTTATGAACAGGTTCTTAGAATCGGGAAGGCTGGGTGACGTTAGACAAATTCTTTAATAATTTCATAGATATTACTACTTGGTAATGTCTCCTCCCTAAGACGTTTTCATGCGTCATGTGGGATAAAGTGTGTAAGAAACTTAGCAGAATCATACTCAGTAAGAGCTCATTGAAGATCTGGCTATCATTAGCAAGATGAGCTTGTGGCTGTTAAAGTGTCTGTAAGACAGAACTCTCTACTGCACCCTAGTGAGACTCCACTGAGTCAACAAGCAGGCTTCGGCCTGGTCTCAGCACAGCGTCAGATTGAGTGTTACTGGTCACATGGAACTCACCTGAACACCATACTCCTTGTTCAGGTTCAAAGTGCACGCAGGAGTCTCCACGGCTAAGGTCCACTTCCAGATGCAAACTTTCTGTAAGAGACAGCAAACAGGGAAATTAAATCATCTCTCAAGGCTACTGAGGCACCTCCTGCCTTTACTGTTGGCTTTGGCTCTCTAAGCAAAGTTCCATGAACCTCCCCTGAGAACACTGCAGGTGCCATGCAGCTGAGCAGAGCTGCCCATGGTGACACCTTGACGGGATGACCAGCCCACCAGGCAGTCCCCATTACCTGGACTTTACCATCCGAGATAGTGGCCAGATACTTTGCGTCTCGGGTGATGGCTATCGCCCCGATGCCATCACCTTCCGGGCAGCTGTCAAATAGCGTGTGCACAGGGATGCTGAAAAACAAGACAAAGTAAGACAAGCATTTGCTGAAGTAGAACAGGCTTCCTAGACCAGTTCTGCTCATAACAGTCAAAAGATACAAACAACCCAAGTGTCCATCAACAGACGAAACGTGGTCTACGCACGCAAAGGAACATTATGCGTTAGAAGGAATGAAGTTTTGGTGCATGATGCAGCATGAATGAACCGTGAAGTCTATGCTGCATACATGTGTAGGTACAGGTTGATACAGGTGTCTACACAAGTGAGAACAGAAAGAAGTATTTATGTGTAAGTGCAAATATAGACATGTGTGGGCAGGTATAGATAGTCACTGAAGACACAAACTACAGATATTCTCCGATGTGACCAAACACCTTGTGAGAGAGGTTTTCTAGTTTGATGGTGTAGCACCATAATCTCAGGTGACAACTCAGTCAACTGGCAAAATACAGTTCAAAGTCCATGCTCTGCATGCTAGTGAAGAGTGAGCAGTCAGCTAAAATACAACTATTGGTCTATACTCAACAGCGACCAAAATCTCAGTGAAGACACAAGTCTTCATAAGTCACAATGAAGTCTCGCCATCCTGGCTTCTAAGCAGCACTCTGGCTGTACTTCTTTCAACACAAATTTGTTTGTTCTTCTAGCAGTTCATGGTACTTTCAATATTCTTCACCAACACCATAATTCAAATGCATGAAATCTTCTACAGTCTTCTTTATTCATGTTTTGACATGCATGAGGTGATTGAAAATACCATGGTTTGGATCAGTTTCACCTTAGTCCCCAAAGTGACATCTTTGTTCTTTGATACATTAAAGAGGTCCTTTTGCTGCATGCAGATTTGCCCAATTCAATGTTCATTTGATTTCTTGACTATTGCTTCCATGGGTGTTGATTGTGGGTCCAAGTAAAATGCAGTCTTTGAAAACCTCCACATTTTCTCTATTTATCATGATGCTGCTCACTGGTCCAGTTTTGAGGACCACAGCCTAGGAAAGCCCAAGAGGACAATTCTACTCTGTTCTATAGAGTCACTATGACTTGGTTGGAATCAACTCAATGGCATACAACAACAACAAACACACATGCTGCATCCTGATTATGTGTGTGTTTATAAGTACAGAAGAAAGTCTGAAGGAATAGACTCTAACCTGTGAACCCTGGTGACTGGGGAAACAGGGCCAGGGGGAGGAGGGACTTTCGTGTTAGGCTTACACATCCCTGCTCTGTGTGCAAGGCATTAGAATTGGAAGAGTTAGACAAAAGCTGGGTAGCTGGAGAAATGAATTGAACGGCAATAAACTAAGAGAGTCACAGAATGACTCTGGTAGAAGTCAGTTGTCACCGTGGTGGAGTGCTGACTCCCATGAGAAGGGAATAAAAACACTCAGGAACGTGGGCTACCTGACCACCCATGTGTCCTTGTTGGAATGGATGCAAACAGACTTCACTATGTCATATCAGGGTCCCTATCGACTGGAACAAATTCTGTGTCCCGGCTGATGGCCCCTCTGTGTCTCTATCACCTAAGAAACTTTATCAAACTAAGAAACAGCCCCAAGGTTTCTTGGGAAGGCAATTCCGAAATTGTGGAGCATGACGTGCTGGTAGCCTTAGTGGGAAAACGTATCTTATCCCTGGGGGTACTTAGGATGACACAAAGAAAACATGAAGTCAGTGTCATAGACTGAACGGTGTCCCCTTGAAATATGTGTCAGCATCCTCCGTGGATTGACAGTTACCTAAAATGTAATGTGGCCATTATGTAATGACTCCATGATTCAATCTGATGCAAAAAAACAGTCAAAGAATTCAGGGTGGGTTGCAACACCCTTAATCCCATTCCCTGATCCAATGTAAGGGGCATTTCCCTGGGATGTGGCCAGCAACACCTTTTATTTATAAGTTATAAAAGGAGATAAAATTAAGCACAGAAAGGGGGACCTACAACCAGCAAGTCAGAAGAGCCTGGAGTGGAGGTCCCTGCACTGTGAAGTTTCTAAATCCAGGAGATGATTGATGCCAAGACACATGGAGCTCTACAAGGAGTACTGAGTCTTGAGATGTGGAAAGGAGACAGAGTCCATAAACAGAGAAAGAAAGCCTTTCCTCAGAGCCAGCACTCTGAATTTGGACTGGCTTCCTAACCCGTGAGAGAATCAATTTCTGTTTTTTAAAGCCATCACTTGTATTTCTGTGATGCTGTTGTTGTTGTTGTTAGGTGCTATCCAGTTGGTACCGACTCATAGCAACTTTATGCACAGCAGAACAAAACACTGCCCAATGCTGGGCCAACCTCACTATGCTTGAGTCCATCAATGTTGCCACTTGGCCAATCCATCTCGTTGGGGG
>NW_006408596.1:3294168-3308404 GCF_000296735.1 Chrysochloris asiatica
GTATATGGATGGGATTATAATCAATGTGATGAAACCAGTAATATGAATGGTTGAATGTGAAACTGATGGTGTGCCCTGTAAACTTTCACTCAATCCACAATAAAAACCTTAAATTAAAGAAAAAAAAAAAAAGTTAAAAAGCAAAGACCCCACCTTGAGGACTAAGGTGCACCTGACCCACACCATGATGGTCTTAATTGCCTCGGATGCATGTGAAAATTGGACAATATATAAGGAAGACCAAAGAAGATTTAATGCCTTTGAAGTATGGTGTTGGCAAAGAATCCATGGCCAACATGGATTGTTAGAAGAGTGAACAAATCTGCGTGGGAGGACGTACAACCCAAATGCTCCTTAGAAGCAATGATGGCGCTTGAACATGTTATAAAGAGGGATCGATCCCTGGAGAAGGACATCATGCTTGGTAAAATAGAGGGTCGGCGAAAAAGAAGAAGACCCTCAAGAGAAGGATTACACAGCGATTACAACATTGTCCTCAAACATAGCAACCATCGTGAGGATGACGCAGGACTGACCAGGCAGTGTTTCCTGCTGTTGTACGTAGGGTCACGATGTCAGAAACAATGACACTCCATCAGGTCCTTCCCTGGCCACCCAGAACCACCCCACAAGCCATCGCTGGCTTCTGCATGCCTGAACCACTGTTACTCATTCTTTGCTTTGACACTGTAGCAGATACTCTACAGAAAACAGGAAAGACAAAAGTGGCCGCGCGTAGCCTACCCTGTGAAGGAGTCCCATATGATTATCAGGCAGTTGGGCCCTTTGTCGGCTGTGGCGATCCACCGCCTGTCTTCACTGACGCAGAGACAGGAGATCACATTGGCGTGGCCCTGAGGAAATGGAGACAAGATGCTGAGGGATGGGTGGGTGGGTAACAGAGAGGTCAGGCCTCACCGAGGCGAGATCCATTCATGGAGCGGCTGACCCAAAAGTCTAGTTCCTCAGTGTGCCCATCTTTCCCAGCCTATGGTTTTCAAACATGTCCTTCCTCAAAACACCTGAAGGACAAGCTTTACTCCTGGAAAACAGGGTTCCCTTGTGGTCCAATCATGCAGCAACTCCCTACTCAAGTGGAGAACAGATGCCTGGGATCCCTGTCTTCCAAGCACCCCAAAGCCTCGCCAGCCCCCTCTCCTTAAAATCTTGTTCACAGACTCTTCACTGGTCTCTCAGCTTCCACTATTACCCCCATAATCCTTCCTCACACAGCTAAGGAATCTTCTGGAAACACAGATAATGCTGCTCCCTGCCTCTCCTCCCCTAGCTCCCTTCTCTCTGCTGCATCCATCCCCTGGTATTCCTCTCAGCCTCACCCAGAGCTTCCTGTGTGGAATGTTCTTCACCCACAATGCCCCTGTGCACCCACGCTTCTCCCTCAGGTCCCAGCATAAATGGTGCTGTTTCATTGCCCCCCACCACCACACAATCTAAAGTAAATCTCTGCTCACCCCTGATTACTCTTTCTCATGAAATTTTTACATTTCCTTTTGAACACTTAGAACAAGGTCTGTCTCTCCTACTAGACAGTAAGCATTATGAGGGTAGTGGTTAGGGTTAGTTAAGTCCTTGTGGAACCAATGACAGAGTGCTAGGCCAAGGGCATCCTCAGCTATCAACTCTGGGGAGGCTGGCACACTGGTATCGCATCTTCCCGCCTGCCCCAGCCCAGCCCAGCCTCCAGCTCTCCTCCTCCTCCCTGTCTGAGCCACCTGCTCCTCCCTTCCTGTATGAGCCCCCTGGTCCTCCTTCCTGTCTGAGCCCCCTGATCCCCCTCCCTGTCTGAGCCCTGCTCCTCCTCCCTGTCTGAGCCCCCTCCCTCCTGTCTGAGCCCCCTCCCTCCTATCTGAGCCCCCCTTTTCCCCTGCATGGCCATGTGCTAAGAGCCATACATCCAACCAAACCTTGCTTCCTCCTAATTGTTTCATGAGCCCTTCTCTGGACTCCCCTCCAGGAAAACATATTCTTGGCCCAATGCTGAGTGTTAACTAAGCTCCTGGGAAAGACTCTGATCATTTTGAGCAAGGTAAGACAGGCCTGTTGGGAAGGGTAATATGGAACTGTTTGCAAGGTCAACGAGGGGAACGGCAGATGCTAAGGAATTAGGATTTGTGGAAAGATCAGTGATGACAATAAAATGTGTCCAGAATGTCCAGCATGGAAGCAGTAGAGTGGTGTGTAGAGGACATGCTCAGAAGAAGTGCGGAAGGTGGGATGGGGAAGGACCAAAGTACACACAGCTGCTGAAGAAAGGAAGTGACAGAAGATCACCTCATTCGATATAACACATTCAAGTCAGGAGGCTTAGATTCAAGATGTGGCTTCACCATCTACTAGTACAATCATGTGAGTCACTTCAATCTCTCCAGGCCTTGGTTTACTCATCTGTAAAATGGGGGTGCATCCCCAGTTCTCGGCATGATTATGAAGATCCAAGCCTTTTAGAAACTGGGAAGGAGTATCAGTCTTCATTATCTGAGTCTCTGCTGAACCAAACCCACTGCCATGGGGCTGATGAGAACTCACATCCACCGTAAGGAATGCTGGTGGTGCCATGGTTATGTGCTTAGATTCTAATAAAACGTCAAACCCATCAGTCACTGCATAAGAGAACGAGGTGACAGTCTGCTCCCATAAAGACTGAAGACTTGAAAACCTTACGGGACCATTCTACTTGGTCCTAGAGGGCCAAGGGTAAGCGCTTGTAGGATAAGCATTCCACCACTAGGTTGGTTTGAACCCAAGATCGGTGGTTCAAACCCAGTAGTCATTCCTCGGAAACCCTACACAGGGGTCACTATGAGTCAGAACCAACTTGACAGCATTTAACATCGATGACAAAAAAAAAAAAAAAAAAAAGGAAGACTCCCAACAAGATGGACTGGGACTGGCACAATGACTACAAGTGAACACTCCGTGGCACCAAGTGTGAGGATGGGGCAGGACTGGGCAGTGCTTTCTGCTGTGATGGGGTCACTAGGAGTTGGAACCCACTCCATGGCACCGTACAACAGCAACAACACAGAGGGTCAGTATGACTTGGCATCAGCTCCATGGCAATGGGTTTGGCTTATGTTCCACTGGACTTCCCAGGCAACAAGAAGTTCAACCGTAAGAAAATTCTGCCTGCATTTTTATAAAAAAATTTTTAATTGCTTTAAATTTTTATAATTATTAAACAAATAGCAACTGCTGTACATGAATGGATTCAGCTGAGATGAGAGACGATGAAAACAAAAATCTGTTTCTAAAGGTGGGATGTGCTGTGGTTCTAAAGAGAGGTCACCAAGAATGACAGTGATGTCAACAAGTTGGCCCGTGAAGTATGAAACCCCCAGGCTCCATGCACTTTCAGGACGAAAGAACAGCGTACCTGAAGGTGGTGCTGACTGTTGTTGAAAACGTCGTAGATGATGGCGGTGTGCGCGCAGACGTACAGAAGAATGGTGTGCTGTTCGTCTTGAAGGTTGAAGACCGGGAGGGAGCTGTTCCATCCAAATGCCCAAGTCATGGTCTGGAGAACAGAGGAAAAGCAGCAAGACATTGGTGCACTGAGTCCAGCGTGGGATGCGTCCCAAGAAAGGATCGCACGCTGACCCATGAAGAGGGGTACCGCTCTAAGAAAGTCCTCAACAGCATGCTACAGCGGGGATGAGCCTTCGCAAGACTCCACACTGAGTACCAGCAGCCAGGTCCAAAAGGCCACAAGTTATAGGATTCAAGTTACAGACACAACCCCCGTTTTATTGGGCATCAGAGACATTGCAGTTTTGTTTTTCGTTTACAAAGTGACGTTCATGGCAACCCCATGCCAAGCAAGTCTACCGGTACCATTCTTAACAATGTGAGGTCACTTCATTCACGTCTTTGTGTCTCTTTTTGGTTCTCCTCATGATATTTCAAATGTTTCACAATGCTATTTATTGCAATCTTAATCAACCACCAATCCACTGCCAGTGAGTTAATTCCAGCTCACAGCAACACTAGAGGACAGAGAGCTCCTTTGGGGGTCTAAGACTGCAAACTTTGCCAGAGCAGACAACCTCGGCTTTCTCCCACAGAGCAGCTGGTAAATAGTTCAAACTGCTGTTCTTGGGGTTCCCAAACCAATGCCTAACCACCAGGGCTCTTTCATAGACTACAGTCTAGTGGAGACATAACTGTTCTATGCACTGGGAAGCAAACAAAGCCATACAACTTTATCATGCTCTTTGCTTTATAACTATCACCTGGAACCCAAGCTGCAGTATCTCCAAAGCCTGCCTCTGTAGGATACACCCAAAAGAGGCAAATCCATAGATTTATTGTTGTTGTTAAGTGCCATCAAGTAGGTTCCGATTCATATTGATGCTGTATAAGGTTTCCATGGAGCAGCCGGTGAGCTTGAACTGCCTACCTTGTGGTTCAAACCAACTCTGCAGTCCAGAGCATTAACCCACAGTTCCACACTAGGACTTCATTGATAGGAAGTAGATGTAGGTGGTTGCCGGAGGATAGAGTGAAGTATGACAATTACTGGGTGTGAGGTTTGTTTTTGGGGTGATTACAATGTTTTGGGATTAGTAATGACAGTTGCACAACCTTGTAAGTACACTAAAAGCCATTGACTTATAATATACTTTCAAAGGGCAAATGGGCTGTATGTTTTACCCTCATTTCAAAAGGAAAGGTTAGTGAGGCAGAAATCAGCACCATAAATTTTCTCCAGGGAGACTAGCCTCAGGAGGAAGACAGAAAAAGAAAGAAAAGTCTTCACCAGAAACTAAACTACTCCTATTCTTCTACTCCCCAGGGATGGACCATGCTCATTACCAGACAGACACACAGCGAGTACTGAAGGTTATAAAAATCAGCTCACTCATGAAAGTATGTAGACACATAATGGAATATTATACAAGGTAGAAGATAACAAGGAAGCTGTAAAACATCTCACACCATGGATGAACCTGAAGGACATTATGTTGAGTGAAATGAGTCATATCACATAAGACCAATGTTGTAAAAAAAGTTAAGAAAAGATTTTCTTGCTAAATGAAACATTCTGCACTGTGGGGTAATGCACTGGACTGCAAAATCACTTTGAACCTCAAGGTCAGCGGTTCAAGCTCACCAGCTGCTCCTCAGAAATCTTATACAGGGTTGTTATGGTTCAGAACCAACTCAACAGCACATAACAACAACAATAACATGATGGTTACGGCGGGGGCGGCGATAAGTAAATAGGGGCGAATACTTTTTTTTTTTAAAGGCATAGTAAAGGGGCTGCTATAAATAAATAAATAAATAAATAACAAAAGTATGTCGAATGGGCAAGTTATAACAATGCCACTAAGAAACACTGTAACAAAGGCAATTATTCAGCCTGCACATTTGGTTCTTATCCCCTTGAAAGGATAGAGAGATCAAATTCCCTTAGAAGAATTAAAAAGTCCATATTTCCTGGAATGAGGCCAAAATAGAAACTCCATGCAACAAAAAACCACTGCTTTAAACTCAACGGTATTTTATTTACGTAGTATGCATTCAGCGTCTTTTATAACATTGGTGGTGGTGGTGTACTATTGAATGGATTCTGCCTTAACAAAACGGAGGGGAAATGTCCATAGTGTTTCTGAGGCCATAACAGAGAAGGCTGTCAGCTCTTGCTTTACGAGGAACTGCTGACGAGGAGCCAAACTTTAGTTTAGGAGCCAAGCTCCTAACCATGGTACCACCATGGTTCCTTTGACAAAAATCAACAATTCTGTCTTAGAACTCTAGTTCTGCTTTAGCAGAAATTCCACAAGTGGATGGCTTTGACAAAACAGAAACTTCTTTTTTACAGTTTATGAGACTGGGTAGCGGCTCTAGGGAAGGCTTTGTCTCTGTAGCCACCTGGGGGATGGTCCTTGTCTCTTTAGCTTGTGTCCTGGTTCCTTGGAGATCTCCATGGGGCCTGACATCTATTTTCCCCCATCTCTGCTTGCTTAAATTGTTGCTTTTATATCTTGTAAGACATTGACTCAAAATACACTCTACACACCCCCTGAGTCTGCAATGTAACCAAGACAATCGATTCCAAAGTGGAATTACAAATTAGAATTTAGATATTTTTGGAAGGATACAATTCAATGCATAACAATGGCCAATTAATCAACTGAATGTGGTTGTTTGTTGTTGTTAAGTGCCGTCGAGTCGATTCCGACCCAGAGCTCCTTGTTGTTTAGGTGTGTTTAAAGTGACTTACACGAGTCTTGCTAAAAATTATTGAGTTTTTTTGTTGATTATATTTTACCCCTAAAAAAGTTTTTTTTTAATTAGTGACTTCTATTGGGGTATAGGAGCTCTGATAGCGTAGTGGTTATGAATCAGGCTGCGAACCTCAGGGTCAGCAGTTCAAAACTACCAGCTGTTCCGCGGGAGAACGATGAGGCATTCTGCTCCCGTAAAGATTTACAGCCTCGGAAACCCTGTATAGGGTCTCTATGAGTCGGAACCGACTCCACGGCACATAACAACAACAATTGGGGTACAGTCCTGGTGGAGTCCTGGCATGGTGCTGTGTGTTAATGCGCCAGACTGCAAAGCGATTTGAACTGCAAGATCGGCGGTTCAAACTCACCAGCTGCTCCTTGGAAACCCTATACAGGGTCGCTATGGGTTGGAACCGACTTGGCAGCAGTTCACAACAAGTGACTGGGGTATAGAAACAAAATCTGGTGAGTTTCCTTTCTTATCGTGGGACTGTACTTATACAGAAAACATCCTCTATACTGTTGGTGGTGGTTTGCCAGCAAGTCAGTTCCAACACAGAGAGACCCTGTATAGGATATCCAAGGCTATAAATCTTTACAGGAGCAGAAAGCCTCATCTTTCACCCACAGAGCAACTGGTGGATTTGAACTGCTGACCTTGAAGTTAGAAGCCCAACACATAACCCACTCCCAGGGTTCCTTATATCATATATGAGGGGGCTTCATAAAGATCATGGGAAAATGGAATTGAAAGATAATGGAATTTTCCCAAGAACTTTTTGAAGCCCTCTTGTATCATATTATTTCTCTCCAAAAGATCTAACAGACAATGTGGCCAATTTCTCGCTCCTCCACTCTCTTGTTGTCCCATTCTCCTCTCCTGTTTCCATCTGCTCAATCCCTATAATTTGTGTTTATATTTAGATCTCTTATAGTGTGGGTGTGAGTGGTAGAATTATGGAATCATAATTGTCTCAAGCTGCAACTTCTACGAACAGAATTATTTAATATTTGGCTGGTTCTTAAAAGCCGACCTCTGCAAATGAGTGTTCTTCTGGAAACTGGCAAATTCTAAAAGACATTCTATTCATTCTGGAAATTGAATTAGCAATTTGAAAATAAGTTCTGGAAAGGAAACAGTTCGTCCTAACCAGGATCCTGTCTTCAGTGAAAACAGACCTTCTCAAGTCAAAACTCAGCTGACATTGTTCTGTAGCGACAGAAGTCAACACAATGGCTGGAATCACAGGGTATTTATCATCACAGTTTGCACTATTTTGAACAATCATGTGTTCCAGAGTGACTTGTGTCCCCCCAAAAATTCCTGATACCTGTGAACATGACCTGATTTGGAAATAGGGTCTTTGAATATGTCATTAGTTATGAGGCCATGATGGAGGTGACTCGCGATCCATTATGAGCATTGTCCTTATAAAAGACAAGAGACACAGAAACACAGGGGGAAGATGGCCACATGAATGTGGGAGCACTGAAGGGATGCTGGGCAGTACGCCAAAGAATGTCTGGGGTCTTCAGAAGCTGGTAGAGACAGGGAAGCCTCTTCAAAGAGAATGTGACCCTGCTGACACCCTGAATTTGGACTTCTAGCCTCCAGAACTATGACACAATAAATGTTTGCCATTTTAAGCCACCCATCACAGCAGTCCTAAGAAACAAATGCACAAGAAAAACAGTGTCCAAATCTTTGGAGAGAAGTGGCAGTTCTGGGGCAAGATGGTGGAGCAGGCAGGCACACTGGGCCAACCTTCTATAACACAGACATGGGAAAGCAAGTGAACAGATACAGATGGCGTGATCCAGAGACCCTGAGCATCAGAGGATAGGACAGAGACATGGATTGAGTGCTGACTGGAAGAGGAAGCAGAACAGGAGCAACAAAAGAGAAGAAAAATGGTCCAACTGTGGGCTGGTGTGGAGTGACATCTTAAACGTATGTATTCAACTGCCAATACAGTAGTCTGTAGTCATAAGGTGAGGCTAGAGATCGGAGGCAAGGTGGGTACAGTTCTCCCTTGTTCTCTTGTCCTCTTGATAGCCAAGCTCCTGGCCATTCCCACATCAAAAACTCAATGTTGTTGTCAGAACATCAAGTCAGAACCGATTCATAGCGACCCCATGCACAGCAGAACAAAACAATGTCCAATCCTGGGCCAACCTCACTACCGCTGCCACACCTCAGTCCATCAATGATGCCACCTGGCCGATCCATCTCGTTGGGGGGGTCTTCCTCTTTTTCTCTGACCCTCCACCCTACTCAGCATGACATCCTTCTCCAGCGACTGTTCCCTCCGGACAATATGTCCAAAGTATGAGAGACGAAGCTTAGCCATCTTGGCCTCCAAGGAGCACTCTGGCTGCACTTCTTCCAAAACAGATCTATTGGTTCTTTTGGCAGTCCATGGCACCCTCAGTATTCTCCTCCAACACCACAACTCAAAGGCATCATTTCTTCTACGATCTTCCTTATTCACTGTCCAGCTTTCACATCCATATGAGGTTACTGAAAATACCATGGCTTGGGTCAGGCGCACTTTAGTCCTCAAGCTGACATCTCTGCTCTTCAATACTTTAAAAAGTTCCTGTGCAGCAGATTTGCCCAATGCAATATGTCGTCTGATCTCTTGACTGCTGTTTCCGCGAGTGTTGACAGTTGACCCAAGAAGAATGAAGTCCTTGACAACTTCAATCTTTTCTCCATTGATAAGAATGTTGTTTATTGGTCCAGTGGTGAGGATTTTTGTTTTCTTGACATTGAGATGCAATCCATACCAAAGGCTGCGCTCTTTGATCTTCATAAGTAAATGTTTCAAGTCCTCTTCACTTTCAGCAAGCAAGGTTGTATCATCTGCATATCGCAGGTTGTTAATGAATCTTACTCCAAACCCAATAGCCAGTGGCAACCCCTCCTGCACAGCTCTGCATGCATTTGGACGCTGGGAGCGTCACCCCTGCTTGTGGCGGTGTGTGAACTCATCCTGAATAACACCACACAAACAACGTACAGAGAACTAACTGCGTTCACACTTACAGTCTCTACCACATCCACCAGGAGACAGGTGGTGAGTGCATGAAACCACACCAACGTTCAATCAACAATGAAATATAAATACGACACTACAATGTCTGGAAGAAAACAGATAGTTCCAGTTTACACAAAGAAATGAGACAGAATGCATCAAACAAGCAATCAAAATACAGAGTCAGAAAATTTATTGTTAGGTGCCATCAAGTCAGTACCAACTCATAACGATTCTATGACCAAGGGAACGAAACACCGCATGTTCCTAGGCCAATCTCATAATCGTTGCTGTGTTTGAGCCCACTGATGATGCCACTCTGCCAATACATCCTGTTGATGGTCTTTCTCTTTTTCTCTGACCCTCCACTTTACCAGAAATTATATCCTTCTCCAGGGTCTGGTCACTCCTGATAATATGTCCAAAGTATGAAGTCTGGCCATCCTGGCTTCCAAGGAGCACTCTGGCTGTATTTCTTCCAACACAGATCTATTTGTTCCTTTGGCAGTCTGTGGTACTTTCAATATTCTCCTCTAACACTGTAACTCAAATACATCAATTCTTCTACAGTCTTCCTTATTCAGTATTCAACTCTTGCATGCATATGAGGTTACTGAAAATACCATGGCTTGCATCAGGTGTACCTTAGTTCTCAAACTGACATCCTTGCTCTTTAACACTTTACAGAGGTCTTGTGCATTGCCTAATGCAATATGTCACCTGATTTCCTAACTACTGCTTCCATGAGTGTTGATGGCTGACCCAAGGAAAATGAAGTCATTGACAACTTCAATCATTTCTCCACTTATATGGATGCTATTTATTGGTCCAGTGGTGAGGATTTATTTTTGTCTTTACATTGAGGTGCAACTCATACTGAAGGCTGTGGTCTTTAATCTTCATCAATAAGTATTTTAAGTCTTCTTGGCTTTTAGCAAGCAAGGTTGTATCATCTGCATATTGCAGATTGTTAATGAGCCTTCCTTCAATTCTGATGCCACATTTTTCTTCATATAATCCAACTTTTCTGATTATTTATTCAGCATACAGATTGAATAAGTATGGTGAAAGAATGCAACCCTGGGGCACACCTTTCCTAATTTTAATTCATTCGGTGGTCCCTTGTTTTGTTTTGTTTGCTTCTTGGTCTATATACAGGTTCCTCATGAGGAACCTCATAAGTGTTCTGGAATACTCATACTTTGCAATGTTGTCCATAGCTTGTCATGATCCACACAATTGAAAGCCCCTGCATAGTCAATAAAGCACAGGTAAACATCTTTCTGATATTTTCTGCTTTCAGCCAAGATCCATCTGACTTCAGCAATGATATTCCTCATTCCACGTCCTCTTCTGAAAACAGGTTTCAACCTCTGGAAGTTCTAAGTCAATGTGTGGTTGCAGCCGTTTCTGTATTACCTTTAGTAAAACTTCACTCACGTGGTATAACAGTGATATTGTCTAGTGATTTCCACATTCTTTTGAGTCACCTTCTTTTGGAATGGGCACAAATATGGATCTCTTCCAGTCAGTAGGCCAGGTAGTTGTCTCCTAAGTTTCGTGGCATAGATGAGTGTCTCGAGTACTGCTTCATTTTGTTGAAATATTTCAATTTGTATTCCATCAAGTCCTAGTGCCTTGTTCTTTGCCAAAGACTTCAAAGCATCTTGGACTTCTTCCTTCAGGATCATTGTCTCTTGATCATATGCTACCTCTTGAAATGGTTGAACATTGACCATTTCTTTTTGGTACAGTGACTCTGTGTATTCCTTCCATCTTCTTTTCATGCTTTCATCATCATTCAGTATTTTACCCATAGAATCCTTCAACACCGCAAGTCAAGGTTTGAATTTTTTCAATTCCCTAAGCTTGAGAAATGCTGAGCGTGTTCTTCCTTTTTGGTTTTCTAACTCCAGGTCTTTGCACATTTTGTTATATTATTTGACTTTGTCTTCTCGAGTTTACCTTTTAAATTTTCTCTTCAGCTCTTGTATCTGCTCACTTCTTCCATTTGCTTTAGCCTCTCTACACTGAGGAGCAAGTTTCAGTGTCTCCTCTGACATTCTTTTTGATCTTTTCCTTCTTTCTAGTCTTCTTAATGACCTTTTGCTTTCTTCCTGTATGATGTGCTTGATGACATTCCACAACTCTTCTGGTCTTTGGTCTTTAGTGTCTAATGCTTCAAATTTGTTCTTCAGATGTTCTCTAAATTCAGATGGGATATATTCAAGGTCATATTTTGGCTCTCGTGGACTTGTTTTCATTTTCTTCAGCTTCAGTCTGAATTTGCATATGAGCAATTGATGGCCTGTTCCACAGTCTGCCCCGGCCTTGAGCTTTGGCTGATGATATGGAGCTTTTCCACTGTCTCTTTCCACAGATGTAGTTAATTTGATTTCTGTGCATTCCATCTGGTGAGGTCCATGTGTACAGTCATCTTTCAGGCTCTTCATTTAAAAAGGTATTTGCAATGAAGAAGTCATTGGTCTTGCAAAATTCTATCATGCAATCTCCAGCAATGTTTCTATCACCAAGGCCATATTTTCCAACTACTGACCTTTCCTCTTTGTTTCCAACCATTGCATTCCAATCGCCAGTGATGATCATTACATCTTGATTGCATGTTTGATCAATTTCAGATTGAAGAACTTGGTAGAACTCTTCTATTTCATCCTCACTGGCTTTAGTGGTTGCTGCATAAATTTGAGTAACAGTGGTATTAACTGGTCTTCCTTGTAGGCACATGGATATTATCCTATCACAGACAGCATCCTATATCTCATGACTGCTCTTGGTATGTTCTTTTTGACAATGAATGTAAAGTCAGAAAATGGAATGACAGAAATGGCATCAAAATATCTCGGTACCTTCAATGGATTGAGAGAAAAATTGATGAAAGCAAGGAGAACACAATAATAAAAACTTTGAAAAATTCAAGAAAACATGACAAGAATGATCTAACAAAATAAATGAAAAAACTGGAAACATACAAAAACAGCAAGTAGAAAGCCAGGAGATTAATACTAAGACTTCCAGAAATCGATAGCACATTGAAAGGGCAAAGGACTAGAATTGAATCAATGGAAGGAAAAATTAGTGAGCTTGAAGACAAATCTCTCAATACTCATCTTCAAGAAGAAGAATCAGAAATAAGAATTTAAAAATCTGAAGAAAGCCTAAGATTTATGTGGGACACTATCAAGAGGAATAACTTACATGTGATTGGAATTTCAGAACAGGAAGAAATAAAAAAAGAGGAAGACTACAACCCTAACATCCGAAAGAGACAAGAAGATAGCC
Organism: Chrysochloris asiatica; assembly: GCF_000296735.1. Lineage (NCBI taxonomy): Eukaryota > Metazoa > Chordata > Mammalia > Afrosoricida > Chrysochloridae > Chrysochloris > Chrysochloris asiatica. The sequence continues at coordinate 3,306,761 of NW_006408596.1, forward strand.
ATTCAAGAAGTTACACCAACTTCAAACAGGATAGATAGACACCAAAAGAAATTCACCAAGACACATGATAATCAAACTTTTCAAATCCAAAGATAAGGAAAGGATTCTGAGAGCAGCTCAGGAAAATCTAAAAGTTACCTACAAAGGAGAATGAAACTTACCAAAACTATGCAGGTAAGAAGACAATGGGAAGGCATATATGAAATCTGAAGGGGAAAACATGCCAACCAAGAATCATAAAGCCAGCAAAACTATCCATTAAATATAACAGTGAAATTAGGGCATTTCCAGAAAAACAGAAATGAAAATAATTTGCAAAAGCCAGACTCACAGCAACCCTGCATAGTGTTTCTAAGGCTATAAATCTTAATGGGAGCAGAAAGCCTCCTCTTTCTTCCATGAAAGGCTAGTAGTTTTGAACTGCTGACCTTGAGGTATGCAGCCCAACTCTTAACCACTACACTACGAGAGTCCATAGAACCCTTTGATATGACAAGTCGTGGCTTGAAATTTTTCTTCAGTTCTTGCAACTTGAGAAATATGCTGAGCATGTTCTTTCCTCTTGATTTTCCAACTCCAGGTCTTTGCACATTTCATGATAATACTTGACTTTGCCTTCTCAAGCTGACCTTTGAACTTTTCTGTTCACCTCTTTTACTTCATCAGTCTTCAGTTCACTTCTTTTCTACATTCAAGAGCAAGTGTCTGTTAATTTGCCATACTGTGAGGAATGTGTGTTGCTGTGATGCTAAAAGTTATGCCAGTAATATTTTAAATACCAAAATGGTTATTCATTGGACGGGTTTCAGTGGAGCTTCTAGACTAAGACAGACTGAGAAAGAGAGGAAGAATACTTCTAAAAGATTAACCACTGAAAACCTTATGAGTGGCAGTGAGGCACTTTCTACTATAGTGCTGGAAGAAGAGGCACTTAGCTTGGAAGGCACTCAAAAGTACAACTGAGGAAGAATGCCTCCTCAAAGTCAAGTTGACCTTAATGATGTAGATAGAACAAAGCTTTCAATACCTTCATTTGCTGGTGGGGCACAACTCAGAATGAGTGGAAACAGCTGTACACATCCATTAATCACTGGAAAGTGGAATATATAAAACACAAATCTTGAAAAATTGGAAATCTTTACAAATGAAATGGAATACATTAAGACTGATATTCTAGGAATCAGTGAGTTGAAATGGACTGTTATTGGCCACTAAAAATTTGACAATCATATGGCTCACTATGTGGGGAACAACAAATTGAAAATAAATGGTGTTCCATTCACTGTCAAGAAAGCAATTCAAGATCTATCTTAAAGTACAATGCTGTCTGTGATAGGATAATATTCATATGCCTGCAAGGAAGACCAGTTAATACCCTATTATTCAAATTTAAGCACCAAACACTAAAACCAATGATGAACAAATTGAGGAATTTTACCAACTTCTTTGGTGTCCTGGTGAGATATTGTAGGATAATTACTGTACTGCTAACCACAAGGTCGGTGTTTCAAGCCTATCAGCTAATCCTTGGAAACTCTTGTTGTAGTTAAGTGCTGTTGAGTCGATTCCGACCCATAGCGACCCTGTATAGGGTTTCCAAGGAGCAGCTGGTGAGCTTGAACCACAAACCTTGCAGTTCAAACG
>NW_006408596.1:3308865-3345507 GCF_000296735.1 Chrysochloris asiatica
TCAAATTAACTATTTATGTGGGAAAAGATACTGGAGAAGTTCAGTACCATCAGCCAAAATAAGGCCAGGGGCCAACTGTGGAACAGACCATCAAGCGCTCTTTCACAAGCTCAAGTTGAAGCTGAAAAAAATTTAAATAAGTCCACGAGAGCCAAAATATGGCTTTGAATATATCCCACCTGAATTTAGAGACCACCACAATAGCAGACTTGATACATGAGACACTAATGACCAAAAACCATAGGAGTTAGTTGCTGCTGTTGATGTTAAGTGTTGTAGAGTCGGTTCCGACCCATAGCGCTCCTGTACAGGGTTTCCAAGGCTGTAAATATTTACGGGAGCAGAAAGCCTCATCTTTCTCCAGCGGAGCAGCTAGTAGTTTTGAACTGCTGACCTTAAGGTTCGCAGCCCGATTAGTAACCACTATGCTACCAGAGCCCCTTATAGGAGTAGTGGGAGGACATAAAAAACATCATACATGAGTTTTCAAGAGGGAGTTGAATTTCAGATGGTGCAGGGGAGGTAGAATCTCTACCAAGTGCTTTCCAATCTGTCTAAACTGGGCTGGTGAAAGGAGATGGGGATAAGACTCCTGTGATTCAATAGTGAGTAATTGTTGCAAATGTAAAGGTAGACATTTTGTAGCAAAAAGAGGGGAGTAGTTGATCTTGCAGTCCAGGAGTGGAGATCCTAGGATCATAAAGGGAGAAGAGTGGGAGCAGAGTGTGGGGCCCTATCCAGAGAAGCAGCAACGCCAGAGATGGAAGCAGAGATGATGACATGGAGAGATGGAGCGGCAGGGGATTCTAGACTCATGCAGGGAGAGGGGCTGTGTGCTGGTGGCTGGGGAGGTGGGGGCGGGGGCAGGCTTGCAGGTTGTACCCTTTGGGTGTTTGAATGATTGAATATTCCTGAGTGCCTCGGTGTACATCCAAAAAAAGAAAAAAACACAAAGGGATTGGAAGCAAATGCTGTTGAATGATGATACATGGAGGGGATTGTAATCACTGCAGTGAAACAAAATACGATAGAATGAGTGTAAAGCTGATGTTCTCTCATGTAAACTATCACTCAGTTCACAAGAAAAACTTTAAAGAAACAGAAAAATCATACATGAAGACAGCAAAGTCATTAAAAAGACAAGAAAGAAAGAAAAAGACCAAAATGGATGCCCGAAGAGACTGAAACCTACTCTTGAATATAAAAAAGCTAAAGGGACTGGAAGAAATGTGTCCCCTAATTTTATCAGAATCCATATTGCTGCACACACAAAAAAAGTTTTTTCATTTCATTCAAAATGTCTTCCATTACTGAAAACACATGATTTCAACAAAAAGTTCAAAGCAGAAAATAATTGTCTTGAAAGAATTAAGCGGGGGGAGGGGGGGAGTCAAGAAAGAATACATCACCGGTTTTACAAAAAATTTTAAATTGAATGTGAATTATGTGGGTGTGCACATGCGCAGATAGCATGTTTGCATTTGCACAGAAAGAGGCTTAGGAAGACCAGAGTCTTACCAAACAAATTGTAACTGTAGTTCCTTATGATAAATTAGATTGCGGAATGTGTGCACACGTGTGTGTGTGTAGGAATCTTTGCCTTCAAACATGTACAAGCTATCTGGATTTTTCACAAAGGCATGTATTTAATAAAAACAGTAATAAAGGTAAAGGAAAAGAAAGACAAAGGAAAGAAGCAACAAGGTATACCTAAGAGCGAAGCATGTTCTTACAAAGGAGCGGTCAGGAAGAGTTTGATTCTGCAGTGAGACAAAAACTCACACACTGAGACCATGTCTGGGAAATGGTGCTGTCCAGTCCAAGCAGCTGGGGTCCGAATACAAAGGCCACTCACTCACTTACATGATATTTCCTCATTTCTTGTTAGCTGGTGAAACAGGATAAAGTTCTACATGAGTTCTTGTTACTATTGGGTACAGTCATAGAGACGGCATGGCAGAGCAGAACTGTCGCATTGGGTTTTCTTGGCTGGTGTAGCACTGTAGCATAAGCACTGGGCTGCTAACCGCAAGCTAACCACAAGGTTGGCAGTTCAAACCCAGCAGGCACTCCTCAGAAACCCTATACAGGATTGTTATGAGTCGGAATTGACTTGACAGCGCTAAACAATTGTATATATATAGGAGTCCTGGTATGATGGTATAGGATAAGCACTGGACTGCAGGGTCAGCAGTTCAAACTCACCAGCTGTGCCTCAGAAACCCTATACATGGTCGCTATGAGTCCGAACCAACTCGATGGCACTTAGCAACAATAATCTTTGTGGTAACAGACCATCGAGTCTTCCTCCCAGAGTCGCTGGGTAGGTTCAAACCATCAACCTTCCAGATAGCAGCTGAGTGCTTCATTATTGTGCCACCTGGGCTTCCTTCAGGAGTCCTAATATGGCACTGTAGGGTAAGTATTGGACTGCTAACCGCAAGGTCGGAGGTTCAAACCCACCCGCCACACATCTGAAACACTCCTTCTATATAGGGTCCCTATGAGTTGGAAATGACTCTACTTAAAACAAAAATAAAATGAAACGCTTTCCTTCAGGCCCAACAACTGATAAATTGCAATACTTAACTCCATGTTGGAATTACGCCAAATCTTCAGAAAGGAGACTCTCAGTCATCATCATCTAGGTACTAAAATTTAAAAGTGCTTATAAAGGAGCTCTGGTAGCATAGTGGTTATGAATCGGGCTGTGAGCCACAAGGTCAGCAGTTCAAAACTACCAGCTGTTCCATGGGAGAAAGATGGGGCTTTCTGCTCCCATAAAGATTTACAGCCTCAGGAAACCGTGTACAGGGTGTCTATGAGTCGGAACCAACTCCACGGCACATAACAACAACAACAACATAAAGGAGCTCTGGTAGTGTAGTGGTTACGAATCAGGCTGTGAACCACAAGGTCAGTAGTTTGAAACTACCAGTTGTTCCGCACAAGAAAAATGAGGCTTTCTGCTCCCATAAAGATTTTCAGCCTCGGAAACCCTGTACAGGGTCGCTATAAGTTGGAACCGACTCCACAGCACACACACAGACAGCCATTATGAGATGGAACCTTGTTGGATGCATAGTGACCCTGTATAGGGTTTCCAAGGAGCAGCTGGTGAGCTTGAACAGCTGACCTTGCGGTTCAAACCAACCTTGCAATCCAGCACATTAACCCACAGTGCCACACCATACTTTAAATATATACTTCGTCGCTTTCAAATAAATCTATAGGGTTTTTTTGTTTTTTTTTAAGGAGATGAACTCTGAGGAGCAATTTTCAGAAAGTAGCAGATGGAGAAAAAAAGAGGGGCGGTGAGCCCTTGCTGAGCGGGAACATTCTCATTGCTCACAGATGGTACCTTCTGGGGTTGTCTGCTTCAGCGGGAAGACAGACAGGTTCCCTGGGACACCAGTGCTGTTCCACAGCAGGGCTCAAGTTTGCCACACCTTTCAATTTCTGATCCATCCAAGGCTTGGAACAGTGTGTGCATTTTGTAAAGGTAACCAGCTGAAGAAGGCAGAAGAAAGAAGGGAGGAGGGAAGAGGAGAAATGGTGGGATGAAGGAGGAAGAGGAGGAGACAGGAAATAGAAGGAGGAGGGAAGGGAAGAGGAGGAAGAGAGGGAGGAGGGCAGGATGGGAAAGGAAAGGAGAGGAGAGGAGAGGAGAAAGGAATGGGGGGAGCAGGGGAGAAAGGGAGGTGGAAGAGAGAGAGGGAGATTGAATTTGAGTCTCCCACTCCAAATAGCACCCTATGTAACACAAAAACTATGTCTGGAATTTCCTGTCCACTGAGCACACTGATTGAACCCAGATGTAGCCTTCCCGGTCAAGTTCTGTCACGCAGGCCCAGCCAGCATGCTCAACTGAGCTTTAAAAGGCACAATTGATGTACTCTTAGGTTTTTTATTTTAATTATCTTTGGTTTGGGCTCTTTTTTGTCCCATGCAGAAAACGTCCCAGTTACATGATATTTAACGAAGCCTGCTGCACTTACCAGGGGGAAGACTTTGACACTGTCGTCCTTTTTAAACAAAGCACCTTCTGTGGTGGTGGACACCAGGGACTCCTCCGAAGCTCCTGCCTGCCCTCCTTGGCTTGTGAATGACACCCCCTCTCCTGTCTTCTGTGTTCCCTTTTCAGAAGCTACTTCTTGGGTTTTCTCAGCAAGCTCATCACAGGGCTGTGGTTCCTCGGAATGGTTTTGACCCAAATCGGGAAATTCAGCTTGTATAAGGTCAAGGACTTCGGAATCCTCTGGTTCTAGTAACGGCTTTGGCCAGCTACTTCTATGCTTTTTCTTTCAAAAGAAATGAAAGGAGATTGTGATTCCAAATACAGTATGTGCAGCACTGTTCTCCTACCTGTTTCCCTTTTCTTCTCTGCCCTCCTCAGTTTGTCTGTTACCCACATTTGGGCATTCTTGGGTTAGTTGGTTCTGACCCGTGGCAACCCCAGGTGTGCAGAATAGAACTGAGCTTCGTGGGGTCTTCAAAACTGTCACCTTCCAGAAGCAGGCCTGTCTTCCAGGTGCCTCTGAGTGAATTCAAACTGCCAACTATCTGGTCAGTAGTTGAGTGCTTACCCGTTTGTACTAGTCATTTGAAAGTGTTTTTGAAAAAGAGCCTGGGACATCTTATACTGAAATAAAATGCATCATGGGTGTGCCGGGTTTATTCTTACCCTACCAGCAGACCCACCACAGCCAAATCCTTCTATTGATGGTCTCCAAACAGCTCACTGGCCACAGAATTATGCATTCTTGGACCTGAGCTGAGTCCCACAAGGGCCCGTCTGCCGGAAGTCAACATTACTGTACCCACACTGGCTTTATTCTAAGACAAGTACACTTCAGTGAATCCCTATCAGCCCTTGAAACATCAGCTCCACTACAAACTTCCTCCAGGAAGCTTCCCCTGATCTTCTTCCAAACTGAGTTAAACAGTCTTTTTTAAATCACTTCACATGCTATTTTATAATGTTCGGTTATAGATCTGCCTCCCTACCACATACCCTAGAGAGACTGACTGTGTCTTATTAGGTTTTGTATCCCTATAGTTTGCTTGAACATTAAGTATTCAATTAATGTTTCTCAATGAATGGACAGATGGATGGATGAATGCATGAGTACTACTTACGAGAGAAGTTCCTGACACGTTTGACTGGGAACCAGGAAGCACAAGTCGTTCAAAACTCATCATAGCCTGAGTGATTTTTTGGGGCACCTTCATGATGTCTTCCTGTTCTACAAACTCACCCTCCTGTTCTTTTCCAACCAGTTTTTCTATTTCCTCTGCTATTGGGGCTTCCTCCTCCTGAAACTTCCTCCATGCTAATGTGTCTTCTTTTTCTGATTCCTGTTGTATATTTTCTGCCATTTGGTAATTCAGGTTTTCTTCTTTTCCTTCTACCTTTTGGTCATTTGCATTATAGTCTTCTTCATCTTTTTGGCCACCTTCTTCTACCTGTTGGTAACGTGACTTTTCTTCTTCGTCGTCGTCTTCTCCTTCTATCTTTTGGTAGTTTAGATTGTATACATCTTCTTTGCCTTTTTCTTCTTCCCTGTTTTGGTCATTTAGATTATATCCTTCTTCTCCGATCCTCTGGTTATTAGGATTATACTCTTCTTGTTGTTCTCCTTCTAGTCTTTGGTAATTTGCATTATATTCCTCTTCTTCAAATTGTTGGTAATCAGGATTACGTTCTTCTTCTGGATTTTGGTAATCTAGGTTATACTCTTCTTCTGATTTTTGGTAATCAGAATAATCTTCTTCTTCTTCTCCTTCTTGGTAATCAGAATTATATTCTTCTTCTATTTTTTGGTAATCTGGATTATAGTTTTCTTCCATTTCTGCTTCTACGTCATCTTCTGTTTCTTCTAGTGGGTTTTCTTTTGCATCTGACATTCTTCCCTGTAGAGTTTTCTCTAGAGAAATTTTGACAAGAATAATCAATACACACACCTATTTCTCATTTTGATTTCCTGCTTCCCTAGCCTATCAGGAAATGTGCAATACCAACTCGAATTCCTTTCTATATGAAGAAAAGAAAGCCATGTGTCTGGAAAGCCTAGTCTAAACCATATACTAATACTGATTCCCAGGACCTCTTGTCTTTCCAGGAATAACTTTAGAGCCCCGTAACTAATTTTAAATAGATTCACATTTTACAGGCAGCAAAATGCCTAACGCAGACATTTATTCCAAGTGTAACAGGAGTAAGAGAAGTAGTTGGTGCCTGGGCCTTGCAGGCGGCCTGTTCCAAAGGTAACTCCCACTCAGTTCCGCCATTCACTTGCTCTGCAGTTTTGCAGGTTAGAGACAACACTTGCTCCAGTCAAAATTAAAACGAGACTCTTACACTATGGGTTTGTTGTGAAGATAACGTGCAAAATACTCGACACAGTTCTAGGACGTTTTACTCAAGAAATGGTAGCAACTGATATCATGGGCAGAAAAGTAACCCTGATTTCAGAGAAATTTAGTTTGAAAACCCGCTGACCGATACGCTCTGATTTGTTCTTTACAACAAACGAAGAGTCTGAAGCTCCGGGAGTTGAGGGACTTAGTCAAGAGCACACTGCTAAGAAGTTCCCATATAAAAAATGACTAATGAGGTCGCCTTCCAAACGGCCCACCTGAATAGGGGCGGGGCAGCGGAGGGGTGGCAGGCTTCTGGATCTGCGGGAGGCCCCGCCCTCCGCTCAGGTGCCCTGGGGCCACTCCTCTCTCCCAACAGTGCCTTGATGGGACCCCCGCCCCGGACTCACAGACTGCCGTCCTCAGGCTTCAAAGACCCGCCTGTCTGGTTGGCAGAACCCCTCCACCTCCAGCTGCAGCTGGCTCCAAAGTCTCCCTAGTTACGGTTGTCACCCAAGCTCAGCACCCATGGTAACCGCCAGCCGTAAAGCGAGAGGGCTGGGCGGTGGATCACGTGCCGGGAGCGAGTCTGAGAGCGGGGCCAGCATGCCCCTTGCCCAGGTTTCATTGACTCTCTTTACCTTCCTGCCCTGCTCGCGCTGTTGTTGTATTGTTAGGTGCCATAAAGTGGGTGCTGACCTTAAGCATTAACAGAACAAAACACTGCCGGGTCCTAGGCATCCTCACAATCATTGCTTGACCCCATTATGTCAATCTATCTCGTTGAGGATCTTACTCTTTTTTCACTGACTTACCAAGCATGATGTCCTTTTCCACGGACAAGTCCTTCCTGATAACACGTTCAAATCACCAGAAACAAAGTTTCGCCATCCTTGCTTCAAAGGTGCATTCTAACTGTCCTTCCAAGGCAGGTTTGTTTGTTCTTCTGGAAGTCCTCTGTACTTTCAATATTCTTTTCAACACCATTAATTCTAATGCATCAATTCTTCTTCAATCTACTTTATTCAGTGTCCAACTTTCACGGGTATATGAGGTGACTGAAACTTTAGTCATCAAAGTAACGTTTTTGTTCACCATTTTAAAGAAGACTTTGGAGGCAGATTTACCTAATGCAATAACACATCCTTTGGTTTCTTTGTTCCTTCTATGAGCATTGATTGTGGCTAGAAGTAAAAGAGTCTTTGACAACGTCTGTTTTTTTCTCCCTATTGAAGGTGCAATCCATATTTATGGCTGTAGTCTTGGATCTTCATCAGTATTTGAAGTGTCTTCTCTTTCAAAAACAAGGTTGTACCGTCTGCATATTGCAGGTTGTTGCTGAATCTTCCTCCAATCCTGATACCATGCTCTTCTGTCTATAGTCCATCATCTCAGATTATTTGCTCCGCACACAGATTAACATGGTGAAATGATACCAGACACATACCTTTCCTGATTTTAAGCCCATTTAGTATTCCCTTTGCTCATGTTCCTCATGAGCAAAATTAAGTGTTCTAGAATTCCCATTCTTTGCAACGTTTTCCATAGTTTGTTATGACCCACACAGTTGAATATCTTTGCATAGCCAATAAAGCACAAGCAAGTATCTTTCTGGTATTCTCCACTTTCAGTCAAGATCTGTCTGACATCAGCAATAATACCCCTTGCTCCATGTCCTCTGCTGAATTGAGCTTGTATTTCTGACATCTCCCTGTTGATGGATTGCTGCAACCCTGTTGATGGATTAGATTATCCTCAGGAAATTTTTACTTACATGTGTGATATGATTTTTTAAGTGCTGTTGAGTCAATTCCGACCCATAGGAGCCCCGTATAGCGTTACCTAGGAGCAGCTGGTGATCTTCAACTGCTGGCTGACCTTGAGGTCCAAGGTGACTTTGCAGTCCAGCATATTAACCCACACTGATATTGTCCAATTATTTCTGTATTCCATTGGATGTCCTTTCTTTGGAATGGGCATAAATATGGATCTCTTCTAATTGGTTGCCCAGGTTGCTGTCTTCCAATTTTTTTGACATAGACAAGTGAAGACTTCCAGCACTGCACCAGTTTGTGAAAACATTTTAATTTCTATTCTGTCAATTCCCAGAGCCTTGTTCTCATCAATGCCTTCAGTGCAGCTTGACCTTCTTCCTTCAATATCATCGGTTGTTGATCATATTCTACCTCTTGAAATGGTTCAACAGTGACTGAGTGTTCCTTCCATGTTTGGATGCTTCCTGTACCATTCAATACTTTTCCCACAGCATCCCTCGGTATTAAAAGTCGAGGCTTGACATATTTCTTCAGCTCTTTCAGTTTGAGAAATGCTGAGTATGGACTTCCCTTTTGGTTTTCTAAATCCAGGTCTGTATATATTTCATTAAAATACTTTGTCTTCTTCAGCTACTCTTTGAAAATTTGTTAAGTTCTAATACTTCATCAGTTCTTTAAATCCCTTTAGCGTCTCTATGTCCAAGAGCAAATTTTAAGAGTCTGAAATCCATTTTAGACTTTTGTTTCCTGTCTTTTTAATGACCTTTTGCTTTCTTCCTGTATACTGTTCTTGGTATCATCCCACAACTCCTCTGGTCTTCGGTAATGTGTCTAACGCATCAATTCTGTTCTTGAGATGGTCTCTAAATTCAGGTGGAATATGTTATCAAGAAGGATCAGTCCCTGGACAAGGACACCATGCTTGATAGAAAGTCGGTGAAATAGAGGAAGATCCCCCAATGAGATGGACTGACACACGGACAGTAGCAATGGGGCTCAGAAGTACCAACAGGATGGCTCACTGTGCATAGGGGTCACTGTGAGTCAGTACCAACTTGACAGTTCTAACAACAGCATGCTCCAGACCGTATTTGACTCTTGTAGACGTGTTTTTTCTTTGGTTTCAGCTTCAACTTGTTTAAGAACCATTCATGGTCTATTCCACAGTTGGCTCCTCACCTTGTGTTGGCTAATACTGAGTTTTTCCATCGTCTCTTCCCACATATGTGAATTTTATCTGATAAGGTTCATGTGTATAGTTACCTTTTTTGGATACAGGTATTTTCAATGAGTAAGTCATTGATCTTTCTAACTCTAACATGTGAGCTCCAGCATCATTTCTGTGAATAAGGCCATATTTTTCAACTACCAATTCTTCCTGTTTCCAATTTTCACACTAGTAATAATCAATGCTTCTTGATTGCAATGTTTGATCAATTTCAGACTGAAGAAGTTGGTAGAATTCTTCAATTTCAGCATCATTGAATGTAGTGGTTGATGGGTAAATCTGGGTAATCACTGCACTAGTTGGTCTTCCTTTTAGACATATAGATATTATCCTATCACTGACAGCATTGGACTTCAAGGCTGAAATTCCCTGACAATGAATATGATACCATTCTTCTTTGTCATTCCTGGCATAGTAAACCATGATTGTCTGATTGAAAACAGTCAATACTAGTCCGTTTCACCTCACTAATGGCCTAGGATATCAATTTTTACACATTCCATTTCATTTTTGACAACTTCCAATTCTCCTAGGTTCATGCTTTGTACATTCCAATAATCAATGGATGTTTGCAGCTGCTTATTTCTTCTCATTATGAGTTGTGCCCCATCAGCAAATAAAGATCTCGAAAGCTTTCCTCCATCCATATCATTAAGGTCAACTCTATTTTGAGGAGGCAGCTCTTCCTCAGCTGTATTTTGAGTGTCTTCCAGCCTCAGGGATTCACTTCCGGGTACTTTGCCAGACAACGTTCTGCTGTTACTCATAAAATAGCATCTAACCTTTCAGACCGGACCAATAAATAACATCTTTACCAATGGAGAAAAGATAGTTGTCAAAGACTTCATTTTTCTTGGATCAACCATCATCAATACTCATGGAAGCAGCGGTCAAGAAATCAAACAACGTATTGCATTAGGCAAATCTGCTGCACAAGACCTTTTTAAAGTGTTGAAGAGCAAAGATGTCAGCTAAGCTGCGCCTGATCCAAGCCATGGTATTTTCAATAAACTCATGCATGCAAAAGTTTAATAAGGAAGACCGTAAAATAATTGATGCACTTGAGTTATGGTGTTGGCGGAGACTATTGGAAGTACCAGGTGCTGCCAAAAGAACCAACCGATCTGTGTTGGAAGGTGCAGACAGAGTGCTCCTTGGAGGCCAGGATGGCCAAACTTTGTCTGTCATACTTCGGCCATTTTGTCAAGAGGGACCAGTCCCTGGAGAAGGATATCATATTTGGTAAGGTGGAGGATCAGAGTAAAAGAGGAAGACCCCCAGCGAGATGGATTGGCCAAGTGGCAGCATCAATGAGCTCAAACGTGGCAATTGTTGAGACTGGCCCAGGACCGGGCAGTGTTTCTTTCATTCTGTTGTGTACTGGGTCACTATGAGTTAGTACCAACTCAATGGCACCTAACAACAACAACCTTTCAGAAGTGGTACACCTCTCCTTCCTAATGTTAGTCTGGAAGTTCCACTGATACCGGTCCACCATGGTGACACTGTTGATACTTAAAATACCGGTGGCAGAGCTTCCAACACAGCAACACACACGCCACCACAGTACAACAAACTGATAGACAAATGGTGGCCCCTCACCCTTTTCCCACTTTTTCCCATGGTGCCATTCCCTGAGAAGCCACACTGCCGATACTGGCAAGTTTGACTTCCTGAAAACTGGACAAGAATAAGTGAAGAAATATGAACTGTTTGATAAACTTCTCTTTGTTGAAAGCAAACTAAACCAGAAAATTTCTCGTTCTCAGAGAGGTAGCACACCCCTCAGACTTCCCTTCTCCTCACAGAGGAGAGAACTTGGCGTGCAGGTTTCACGATCTTGCTGCTGCCATCACAAAGCCTTGATGCAAAACCAGTCTGGTCAGAAGGTAATTAATGTCACTGAACTACACATATAGCAACAGCTGGATTGGTGTATGTCTCAGTAATGACAACAAAGTTTTTTCTAAGAGTCAATATAGTTAAATCTGTAAGGACCGTTTCATATCAAAGCTCAGCTCAGCTAGAACATCACAGAGGACCACACATGCTGTTGTCCTAAAACTGATAAAAAGAACAAGCTAATAGTGCTGATGAAGATCATCTTAGCTGCCATCATCTTGGGAGAAAGTGAATGACCCCCACACCATGGGGCCAGGTCTCCTGTAGCAGGAATCAACTCAGCAGCCACCACCAACTCATGGCCCAGTGCTGAAAACGCACTAAAACGTATATCCACTGCTGCTGAGCCAATTTCGGCCCTATAGAACAGAGTACAATCATCCCCAGGGGTTTCCAAGGCTGTAAACCTTTCACCTTTCTTAATTTTAAACCATTCAGACATATTGTCAGGAGGGACCAGTCGCTGGAGAAGGATATCATGTTTGGTAAGGTGGAGGGTCATAGAAAAACAGGAAGACCCCCAGCGAGATGGACTGGCAAAGTGGCAGCATCAATGGGCTCAAGCGTGGCAACAATTGTGAGGTTGGCCCAGGACCGGGCAGTGGTGTTTTGTTCTGTTGCATATAAGGTCGCTTTGAATTGGTACTGAACTGATTGCACCTAACAACAACAACGAACCTTTACACAAACAGACTGTACACTTTTCTCCAGCAGAGTGGCTGGTGGGTTCACACTGCTGACCTCTTGGTTAATAGCTGAGCACATTTAACCGTGATTAATATGCACAATCTCTAAAAAGGAAAAACAAAGGGATACCTTGGATGATATAAACTGTGTTCACCGTAGTCTGGAACTTTTGAAGAAGAGCTAGGAAATCATGGAAATCGAACACACAATTTTAAGCACCAAACGTTGGTAATCACGACATGTCTCTTGCTATAAGGGGATAACACACAGTTTAGGGGAACAGAACAGTTCCCAAGTTGAGTGTGAGAAGCCATGGCTGGAAGGATACCTTTATACTGACTCACGTCAGGGCCCAAGGTGTTGTCTAATCCATTGCCTAAGCCACTGGCGTCAATTCCAATTCACGCCCTGGCTCACAGCGGCCTTATACACACAGAACAAAACACTGCCCGGTCCTGCGCCATCCTCACAGTCATTGCTACGCCTGAGCCCATAGCTGTTGCCACTGTGCCAGTCCACTATGCCAATCCATCTCGTTGGAAACTTCCTCTTTTTTGCTGACTCTCCACCAAGCAACTCACAGCAACCCTGAAGTTTAGAATAGAACTACCCCGCCGTTTGGTTCCCAAGGTGGCAATCATTATTGAAGGAGACTGTCTCATCATTTTCCTGAGGAGCAGATGATAGGTTCAAACTGTAGTCATTAGTTGATAATAATTTAACCCAAGCAAAGAGTCCTGGTGTGGCACTGTAAACATTGAGCTGATACCCACAAGGTTGGCCACTCCTTGGAAACCCTGTACAGAACTGAGTGACCTGACTCGACCATATTTAACAAAAGCCCAAGCAAATCCAACCCCCAAGGACCATCACCATTCCTCAGTAAAAGTGCTAGACTCCCTCAGAGTCAGAAAATAGTAAGAACTGTGGCTTAAGCATTGTGAAACCTCAAGACGGGAAGACAGTAAGAGGGGTCACAGAAGCCCACTTGACAGATGAAGAGATAAAAACTAAAAGGAGCTGAGTGCTTCCGGTCAGTCAGAGCTGCAAATACTGTCTGTGTTCCCATCAGCAAGGGCAAGTGCCCCTCAGCATTGGAGAAAACACTGCTGTCTCAGGGTGGGGCTGGGAGGTTTTATCATAAAGTCAACTTAGAAGCTAATGTGCAGTTGCTATTATTAACTGTAGACATTCAAGGAGCAGGCTGCCCTCTGGTGGTCAAGGAAGAAGCTGGGGTGGCCCAGTGACTATGGGTTCTGCTGCTAACCCAGCAGCTGCTGAGCAGGGGAAGACCTGTTGCAGCCCTGGAGACACCTCGGGGTAGATCTACTCATTCTACAGGGATCCTACAGGGTGCCTGAATCAGAATCCACTTGACATCAATGGTGGGCTGTAGGTTTGTTGGTTACAGAAGACCTTGCTGCCCCCTAGTGGATTACAGAGGAATAGCCCGACACCACTCAGGATTGGGATATCAGGCTTTCCCAGCTCTCCAAAGGCTCCAGAGGTGGAGGATACAGACAACTTGTATAAAGTTTCTGTACTCAAAGTAACAATGAACCAGAGTAAGGAAGGGACATTCCTGACACGTTAGTTGAATCCTGACGCCGGCACTATGGCTCGTTTGTTCCGTCCAGTATGTCCTCATGAGGACACTCGAACCCCCAGGCTCTACTCTACTTTGAGTGGTTCCTAAGACATACATCTGGGGCAACACCAGGGTCTTATCAGCACATTGTAAAACTGGATTTATTTAGGGGGAGAAAAAGATTTTCCTAGGAGAAAAAAGTCATAAAAGCCTCTACCAGTATAACTCCAACCCACTCGCCCACAATCCAGAGGATTCCCACTCAGGGCCATGGCCTGATCCGGAAACAACGCTAGGCACACGTCAGGTTTGAACAATGCCTTCATGCAGACAGCTGACACTGGCCACAGCGTTGCCACCATCCACAAGTTCAGGTTTCCAGCCACTTCCAGATCCGTAAGCTTCAGGGAGAGAAGGAACAGGTCCCACCAGACCAAAGTCCAAGGCATGGGAAGAGGCTTTCCTGCTCTGTTCCCCAGGTACAATCATCTTTGCAAAGGAATAATGTTGCAGCTGGAAGGAAAAACAAAAAAACCAGTTAGGGCTTGATGGTTTTCTTCCAGAAGGAACAAAGAGGAGGCCTTGGAGCTGTCCATCTATATTATTCTATGCTTCTAAAGCAGACACCTAATTATTAGAAGACCATTTTAATCAGACTCAAGAGACTCTAGAGAGAGACCAGAGATCCCCTGCCCTAACCGCCCCCCGCCTCCTTTGTATCACACAGTGCATTTCGGGAATTCCCATTATTTTCCAACACTCCCTCCCAGCAGCACTATAGCTGCTGCTAGTGGTGGTTATGTGCTATGGAGTCGGTTCTGACTCATGACCCTGTAAAGGGTTTCCAAAGCTATACATTTTTACGAGTAGAAGCCGCATCTTTCTCCCAAGGATTCAAACTGCTGATCTTACAATGAGTAGTCCAGCTTGTAACCCACTACATCACCAGGGCCCCTGGCATTATAGCTAATGGACACCAAACACCATGTGACAGACAGGACAGAGGAACTTTACCCCAGCAGCCCTTTCCCAGCCCAGCGAGTTGGGACAAGTCTAAGTTGGTGTCTCTCCCCTCTTCGGATGACAGTCACATTCAGCGGCTTCTGAAAGGAAAATACGTTTGACTTCAGTTCAGCCTCGTTAGAATGCAGAGATTCAGGTTAAAATGATGCCAAGATAAACTTTTGCCACATCACAAGGGTAAGAATTTGTATGATAAGTATTAGCAAGCTGGTAACAAAAGTGGGATTGTGTAGGACTCTTAGAGTCATCAGGAGAGCTGTGAATCCACATCACCTTCCTAGATAAACGTGTCCAAAAAAAAGAATCTTTAAGAGGTGCACACAAGACAAATTTTTTTTTATTGAGGTAAGACATATATGAAAAAACATTTATCATTTCAACCATTTTGGTTTGTATAATTTGGTGACATTGATTATATTCACTACATGGTGCAAACATTACCAACAGGATATATTCTGAAAAAATACAATAAGCAAGGTGAGCAAAGAATTCATTCCTAGACTATTAATAAATTCAAAATGAAAATAACCAAAATGTCCATCAATAAGACATTATTAAAATATATGGAATGAAGCTTTTTTTGTTTCAACCCCCCCTCCATTCTGAAACTCAGCACACCCATGCAAGTTTTGCTTGTAAGCCAGCCACTTTGTGCCTTTATGGTGGTGGTTGTATGCCGTGGAGTCGGTTCTGACTCAGAGCGACCCGGTACAGGGTTTCCGAGGCTATAAAGCCTTTATAGCACCTCCATTTAAAAAAAAATGTTTTGTGAATTATGTGATCATTTACATAGGAGAACATTAATTTTACATTCATCCTACTGTATATCGTTTCATTGCCATGGTTATAAGCCCCTCCATACATCATCAACCAACCAGATGGTACACCCCGCAAGCCTGTACCTTGGTCGTCAGCACACAGCCCTTCTCCCTCTTTGGGTCTAGAATTCACAACCACTCCATCTCTCCACGTCATTGTCTCTGGCTCCATCTCAGGCGTCACTGGTTCTCTGGGTAGGGTCCCACACTCCGCTCTTCTCCCTTGATGATCCCAGGGACCTCCCCTCCTTTTGCTACAAAACGTCTACCTTTACATTTCCAACCCTCACAATCAGTCCTGATAATAATTATTCACTATTGTATCACAAGAAACCTATCCGCATCTCCCTTCATCAGCCCCGCCCAGTGGGAATGATCCTCGCTGTAAAGATTTGTTCCCTCATTTGAGCTACTGCATCCTTAGGTGTAGGTCAAGTTCATAAAACTGTATCAGATTGCTTTTTTCCCTCTACTTTCTCCTTCTAGTTGAACTCTGATCATCCGGTCATTGAAGCCACGTCAAGTGGGTATTATCTGCAAGTGTGGGTGTTCTTGTGCATATGCCTTCTCTTCTTATCAGCTGGACACTTCACTCTCCACTCTAGTCCTCTGTGGCTATGTCACTGACTCTGGGCCCAGAAGTCCCCAGGTCTTGCCACAGTGCTGGCCAACCAGGTCTCCACCAGGGTTCACAGGAGTCTATTGAACGTTGTAGGGCTTAGCTTGCTGCTTCATTGCTGTTTTTCCCTCACTTTCCCTGATCAGTGACAAACATGGTCAACAATCAGAGCACATGTGTGCTCATGTATTCCCACTGAGCGTTAGTCGTGGAAGGGGGTTTGCTCTGAGGGGACCCGACCACTTGCCTTGATGTGTCCTGGGCAAGCAACTTGCTTGTTCTTATAGTAATCAGTCGGACTGCCATTATTGTTTTGTATTTTTCCTGCTGGTCTTCTTTCAAGAAATATCTTCTGTTCTTCTAGCCGCTCCAGGCTGGTCTGCTTGTCCTTTCAAGTAGAAACGTCCCACCTCAGAAGATTCTGGATGGAGTTCAGGACTCCACCTTACGTAATGGTCTTACGTAATGCAGAGGCTCTGCAGGAAGACTCCTTCACTGTAGCTACCCCCCGCCCCCCTGCCCATTGTTGATAGCCAATGTCAAGTTGCTCGTCCTTATCAGCCCAGTACACTGAGGAGACATGCTTGATCTGTGATAAGAAGAATCCTTCCACTCGGGTTGGAAATTTGAGCAACTGCATCTATAAGCAAAGAAAGGTCTAGTTCATCAAAGTTTAGCAATTTATGCTTGCTCACAGTATCCAGCTTCTTTATTTTCATCTGGTCGAGTTCTGGTGAGCTAACCATCCAGGTGAGGTCAGATGGGTACTACCTGCAAGTTTGGAGTTCTCGCACAACTTCCCCACACTTCAGAGCAGGTGGGTGCTATGTATGCGTCACTCTCAGCTAGGTCAGTGAGCCTCAAGTGGCTGGGTTACTGTCAATGGGCTCAGGAGTTCACTTTTCTTCCTAAACTACAGACCAGCCAGCCCTTCCTGTTCTCTCTCTCATCTCAAGGTCGTCAATGGGTGTCAATGGAACATGGCTAAACTCAGCCTATGTCTTCACTGATGCACTTCCCCCACTTGTATTCAAAAGTAGACCAGGATGGTCACCAGTGAGCATACTATTGTACTCGCGAGTCCCCTCTGAGTGGCAGTCTTAGAAGGGTTTTTTTCTCTCTGATAGGATGACTTTTCTTGCTTCAATGGCTCCAAAGCAAATAGCTCACTTGATAGTCTAACAGCCAAACAGTCTGCATTTTTTTCTTTTTTTGCTGGTCTTTCTTTAGAATGAAACTATTTTAGTTTTTAAAAACAATAGCAAAGTATAAGCCCATCTGACTATATTTTCCACAAGGACATGTGCTTAAGCACTGCACCACCAGTGCCTCTTGTGCAGGCTGTTAATTTATAATTCTCCTTTTACGTCTGGTCCTAAAGAAGTCCACATGTGCATAGTAGTTACACGTACACACTACTGTTCATAATAGTGCAAAACTAGAAATGCCTCACTGTCTACTCATCAGGCGGCTGATGGGCAAACTGCACTCTATTCATGCAATGGAAAACTACATGGCAGTAAAAAAGAACGTGGGTGTGCCAGATGAAAAGATCTCCAAGAAGTATGTTGTTGTTTTAAGTGCCATCGAGTCAGTTCCGACCCACAGCGACCCTGAACAGGGTTTCCCAGGCTGTAAATCTTTATGGGAGCAGAAAGCCTCATCTTTCTCCCGCGGAACAGCTGGTAGTTTCAAACTGCTGACCCTGAGGTTCGCAGCCCGACTCGTAACCACTACGCTACCAGAGCTCCTTATAGTTATATGAAAAACACAAGGTGGCAAAATACCAGCAACTGCTCATACCAGCCATGTGGAAGACAGCACAGAGCTCAAAACATAACGACCTGCTTATACAGAGGAGGTGTGGTATGGCGCTCTAGGATAAGCACTAGATTGCTAGCCACAAGGCTGGCGGTTCAAATGCACCAGTCCGCCTGAAAATCCCTATAAAGGGTTGCTATAAGTTGGGACCAACTCAACAACAATTTCTACATATACATCTCTTACATTTAATGGGATTAAAAAAACAGCAAGGAAAATAGACGTCAAATAGGGAAAGGATCTGAATTAGGGTTGAGGCTCACAGGGGTTTTTACTTTTTCCATATTGATTACATGAATATATTATAGGCTGTTTGTATAATGGAGTCGTGTGTGCACTTTAGGATAAGCACTGTACTGCTAACTGCAAGATCAGCAATTCAACCCACCAGCTGCTCCTCAGAAACCCATACAGGATTGCTGAGTCAGGACCACTAGACAGCACTTAAGAAAAAATAGGCAGTTACAATATTTTAAAAGAAACAAACAAGGACATAGCCATAGTCCACCAAAACCAAACCCACTGTCTTCCAGCTAATTCTGACTCACCGCAACCACGCTGGCCACAGTGGAACTACTCCATACGGTTTCATCTTTACAGGAGACTGCCTCATCTTTCTCCCGAACAATGGCTGGAGGTTGAACTGCCGACCTCTCTGTTAGCAGCATAAAGTTGAACCCACTATGTGACTAAGGCTCCTGAAGTATCTATACTACTAAATATTATGCAAGTGTTAAAAACAATGAGGTAACTGAGTAAAATAAACAAGCTGCAGAGTAGTACAAATGACTCTACCTACCTTTTAAAAAATTGTACACATAACAAAAATACCTATGTAAATGCAGAATAAAATGTCTGGAAAGATATGCACGGTGTTAATCCCCAGAAGTAGGTATGAGAAGTCAGACACCAAAGGACAAAATTGTCTGATTCCACTTAACTTAAAATCTCTACAACAGACAGAAACATAGAGACCAAAGTTCATTAGTGAGTGGGTACCAGAGGCGGGTGAGAGCGGAAACGCGGGAGAGGAGCTTCCGGGACACTGAAGGCGATGGAGGCATTGGGAAATGGAGCGTGCTGATGGCTGCACAACACAGCGAATGAAATCCATGTCACTGCTTCAGCCGAGGAAATCTTTCCTGGAAAAACCCTACTAGCTTTTCATTCTGTTTTCCAACAAACTTTTGAAGCCCATTATACATACAAACAACTTGAAATGGCAAATGTTTTTATTACATATTTTTTTACCGCTCAGAAAAATAAGTAAAACCAGAAAACCAAAAGCGTCAAAAGGAAACTTGATTCTAATGGCATCTTTATCTTTGTTTGAAGATAAAACATTCATGTGTATCGAATGCAATTTTAGAAAGGTAAGAGTTCAAGTTTCTTAAAGATAAAATACGATATGGAAGATGAGCAAAGAATTCAGTCCTAGACTGCTTATAAATTCAAAACTAAATATCCAAAATGTCCATCAATTGGGCCTTATTCCAAAACATTAGACTGAATGAAGCTAATTTAGTCTTTTTTTAAAAACACAGCAACGTTTCAGCCTATGTGATGTATTTCTAGAAGGACCTATGCTTAAGCACTGCACCACCAGTGCTACTTGTCTTATTAAACACTAAGGAACCAGCACTTTGTCTTCACAAACAGTAGGAGGGCAGGGCCACGTGTCCTTTGCCCCCTGTGACAGACAGAGTACCCGAGGGAGGGCCCAGCACACAGTAGGGTTCAGGCTGTCTGTGCGAAAACACAGGGCTGCTTGTTTGTTTGTTTTTTCAACTTTTTAAGACGGACTGGGTGCAAATTGAAAGAGATTTAACAACAGATACACACTGGTTCATGACACTGCTGGTAATTAATCCCCTCGATGTCGCAGCTTGCTTCCTATACCGCCCTGGACTTCCCATTTCTATCCACCCATCTTTCCTACCTTCTGAGCTTTGTTTTGGGGTCAATACTGCCCTTCTGGTCTGCATGATTGTGCTGAGGAGCATGTTCCTCCTGGAGGAACTGCTCATTTGGGAGGCCTGTCTGTCGTTTGACTGAGGGATGTCGTGACTTGAGAGGACACTGTGGAGACAGACAACGTCTGGGTCCAAAGCTTCTCTCTACCACTTATTAGCTGACACCTTGGGCTGGTTACTTGCTCTTCCTTGTCTTCCTTGCATTCTCAGTTGCAAAATGGAAATGAGCACAATTCTTAGCTCAGAAGGACTGAACAAGACTATGTACAGCCAGAGCTGCCGGGGACACAGCGAGCCCTCCCTCCTTGTCAGTTGTCATTATTCACTCAACAAACCTTCCCTGAGGACCTGCTCTGTGGCAACAACACTGGCTCTGGGGACACAGCAGTCTCAAAACAGACCGCCATCTCTGGCCCCACAGGCAGGAAGCAGACAGGTATAAAATGTTAGATTCCGTCTGAGCAAGGAGGGAGGTGGGTGAGGGCCAACAGAGACAGGGTGGCTGGAACAGGCCTCTCCAGGAAGTTGTCTTGGTGGAAAGAGAGGAAGGTTAGAGGGCAGAGAAGAAAAGCATTTCAGGTACGGGAACAAACAGCCAGTGAAGACTGGGGTGGGGCTAGCACTCAGAGGCCCTGCTAGGTTTCCCGACCCAGAATCCCAGGTTACCCACCAGCCATCCCGGCTCCCTGACTCACCCCCTCACTGTGCTGCACCACACTGCCCACATTCTGCAGCGACTGGAAGTTCTGGGAATTGACAGAGCCAAACTCCACAATCTCGTCATCCACCTGCAGACCCTAAAGAACAGAGAGAAAAGGGAGAACAGGCTAGCTGTCGACTGTGGTTCTGAATTGGATTCCTTTCACTAGCTGAAGCGATGGGCAGGTACAGAACTTGCTTTCTGCAGGGGACAGTGGCAGGCTTAAAGGAAGAGGACAGGGATTTGGCAACCTCATGCAGGAAGGGGTGGAGGACAATTGAGCCAGTCCCTCCAGACTCCTCCCAGGGTAGGCCCAGCAAAAGACCTGCTGACGGTCTGACAGTTGGCAGTATGGAGGTCACCTGAAAGCCAAATACAGCTCTCTCATTCAGGTTCAGGGGCAGGAAAGGCAGGCCAGCCTCGGATGAAGGGGCAGCGGCTGGCACAGCGCTCCTGAAGGCCAGCCAGAACCACTGGTGCTCTGAGCGCCCGTTCCGCCAGAGACCACAGCAGAGCAAGGGCGGTGAAGAGTCAGACAAGATACAGGTTTGCCCCCGAAGCCGCCCAAGAAAGCTGAGCCTGGACTAGGGTGACCCTTTCTTCCAAACCCTAAGAACACAGAGCAGTCTTCACTCATCCCTTCAACAAATGTGTTGTGTGTCAACTCTAGCACCAAGCTAGATGCTGTGGTGATTGTGGTGAGAGCCGGATAAGGCCCCAGATGCAAGAGCCAGCAGCTTACTATGAACCGTGTGTCCTGGCACCTGCTACTTCATAGCTCTGAGGCCTTTGGATAAAGATAAACACCTACCCCAGAGTGCTGTGGGGATGAAATATTAAATACATGTCTGCCAGTGACGATGAAGGGTGCATAGCAGCTTGGCTAGGCCTGAATTCTCGGTGATTCGGCAACTGTGATATGGTTAGGGAGTTACGCAAAGACGTAATTATCGGCCATGATGAGACCCACTACGAGCTGCCAATCTGTTGAAAAGCAGTTTCCTCATGGGTGGAGCCTGCTTCCAGTGTACACAGACCTTCTGGTAAGCTCTCTGGTTTTTTGCACGATCTAGATACTGCATCATCATCTGACCTCCAGTTTGGTAAACACCTGACACATACTGAGGCATTGTGAGGAGGGGCGGGTGCCATGCAGAGCTTTCTGGCTGAGTTTGCTGCAGGATGTGCTGATGGTTTGTGGAGACAGTTAGTGCCCTGCAAGCTGAGAATCACACCCCACTGGCTGCACTTTCCCTATCAACCCCCAACACATTTTTTTGATGAGGAATGTGGCTAACACCTCCAGGTCTGAAGATTTACGCAGAGCATTTGGTCACTATGGTCCCAGAGCCGATTCCACTTGATTTCTACAGTCGATGTTCAATTCAAGGATGTTACATAATTTGAACTAAAAATGAATTTGTGGCTTAGTGTGGTGCTGTAGGATAAGCATGGGACTGCTAACCACAAGGTCAGCAGTTCAAACCCACCAGTCGCCCCTTGGAAACCCTATACGGGGTCCCTGTGAATCAGAACTGACTTGACAGCACTTAACAACAATACACGGGAGTCCTGTTGTAGCACTGTAGGACAAGTACAGGAAGGCAAGGTCGATTTGAACCACAAGTTCAATGGTACAAACTCACCAGCGCCTCCATGGAAACCCTATACTGGGTCTGTATGACTCAGAACCAACTCTACAGCACTTAACAATAACAGCTACGCACTGAATAAATAACACTGTGAAACATAACTCAAAAGGCACAAACAGCAGAAGACAAACTAGATAACTGGGACCCCTTAAAAATGAAACATTTATTCACATCAAAAGACTTTACCAAGAGTAAAGAGAATCCACAGACCGAGAAAAATAGTTTTGGCAACGACATATCATCCAAAGAAATATCAAAAATTTATAGAAAACAACCTCACCTCAACAACAAAAAGATAAGCAATCCAATTTTTACAAATAACATGGAGCAGACACTTTACCAAAGCAGATATTCAGGTGGGCAACAACACATGAAATGTCTGCAGCCCTGAGCCATTAGAGATGCCAATGAAACTGGCAATGAGATACCCATCTCACCCAGCATTAATGTTGTGTGCCATCGCGTCGGTTCTGACTCAGTGACCCTGTATATGGCTTCCAAGGAGCAGCTGACGGTTTTAAATGATGACCTTGCACTTAGCAGTCCAGTGTTTATCCTACAGTGCCACACCAGGACTCCCAGCAATAAGAGCAAAGTTTTAAAAAACAGAAAACAACAAATGCTGGTGACAGTGTGCACAGACTGGGACCCTCATACCCTGCTGGTGGGACTATGAAATGGTGCAAGCACTGTGGAAAACAATATGGTGCTTCTTAAAGGTAAGAAACAGAAATACTATACAGTGGCCATCAGTGGAAACAAGCTATGGTACTTACATATAACCAACAACTTCACAACGTTATGATGAGCCTAATGAGTTCCATCAGTGAATCACAAAAGGGCAAACACTCTATGAGACCACTACTATTAAAGTCAAGGAAAGGTTTCTACACAGAAAGTTCCCAGGGATGGGAGCGAGAGGCAAGGTAAATCACAAACTAGAGGGCAGACGTGTGTTAACTGTGGTGGAGAAAAGGCAATACCCACAATGCACAATCAGAGGGTGGTCAGCACACATGATCAAGGCAAAAGAAGACAAGCGGAGAAGAGAAGTTAAAGGCAACACCGCACATACAACAGCACTGAAAATCACCTGAGTGCATACACACACAGACATACAAACTACAAGGGTGGGACAGTGACTGACACTATACCCATGAATATATTAGGTTTGGCAGATGCTATTTGTACATGCGTATTTAATAGAAGAGCTTGATGAAGGTTTGCTGATTGACAGGTAGAAATTATTACTCATAGTTTTTAAATGTCTGGAGAGGAGATATTTGAGGGGACATGAAATCATTTACATTTCATGAAAAGAACCTTAAAGCTGTGCTGTTCCTAAAGTAGCAAGTTGCTTATGTTGGAATCTTAGGCATTGTTGTTAAGTGCTATTGAGTCGGTTCCAACCCATAGCGACCCTGTAGAGCATTTCCGAGGAACAGCTGGTGAAGTTGAAACACTGACCTTGTGGTTCAAACTGACTTTGCAGTTCAGCACATTAATCCACAGTGCCACGCCTGGACTCCAAAACAGCAAGTTGCTTACACTGGAATCTGAGGCATAGGGGAGGGGATGTTGCATGGAGCAACTTGGGGGACTGAATTTAACTTTTCCTACGTCAAGGTCTGCCTCCAGGGAGCCAAGGGGCTTTGTAAACCCTGATGATGAACTTACACTACAACTGGGCTACTTCCGAGCAGATGCTACAAGATACTGGCATCCCTCCATCCCCAATTAGAAACCCAGGAGCCTCGTCAGCTAGTTGGCCAATTTGTGTATTTACTGTATATTTATTTATTGTGCACTAAACACACAACTGTCCTCAAGAGAAAGCTGTTTCTTCTGATGTTAAACTACTTCAATGGGAAATCTGGAAAGCCTTGCATCCTGGATTTTTAGTAGTCTAGGGAAGAGGCTGGACTCCTAGTGTGGCGCTGTACGACCAGCAATAGACTGAGAACCCACAAGCCTGGCAGTTCAAACCCATCAGCTGCTCCTTGGAAACCTTATATAGGGTCACTATGAATCAGAACCAACCTGACGGCACTTAACAATAAAAACTACAATTTCCCTTTGCTACAAATATATTGATGAATGTGGTGTAATATATACATGGCAGAGTTATGATAATTTCTTACACATAACCAAACACCTTGAGGGAATGAATGGACCTTGGGGATCAAGCCATTGTCTCAGGGGATATTAAGGTTGACTGGTATTACATTGTCAACAATGCTCTACCATCCTACTTTGGTGAGTAGCAACTGGGATCTTAAAAGCTTCCGAGGATTGCAATAAATGAGATGAAACAAGATGTGTATAAATCTTTGAAAGTAAAACTGATGATGTGCTCTGTAAACCTCCACTCAACTCGTAATAAAAGTTTAAATCAAAACAAAACAAAACTCATGAGCAACCACTGATCTCTCCACATGGAGAGTAAAGACGAGTGAAGAAACTCAAAAACACAAGATCCAAAAAAAAGACAGTTAGTCCACATGAATTAATATGAATCAGGCTGCTAACCTCAAGGTCAGCAGTTCGAAACTACCAGCAGTTCCACGTGAGAAAGATGAGGCGTTCTGCTCCCGTAAAGATTTACAGCCTCGGAAACCCTGTGCAGAGTCGCTATGGGTCGGAACCGACTCCACGGCACATACTAACCATAACAACAGAGCCTGAGCCTCCACAACCCTGACACCGGAAGAACTAGCTGGCACCCTACTACTGCACACAACAGGATCACAATTGGGTGCCCTGGATTGTTGCTGCTACGTGCTGCCAAGTAGGTCCTGGACAGACTGAGAGAAGATGTGGAACAAAACTCAAAATAATGAAAAAATAGCCCTTACTAGTCGGATAAAGACCAGTAGAACCCCTGAAATTATGGTCCTTAGACACCCTTCAAGCCTGAAACCAAACTCTCCCCATGGCTCAACATTCAGACAAACAATACACAGGTCTACAAGGTGAACACTAATGCCACGGAGGCACGGCACTCCTTTGAACACTCAATCATACAAGCCCAAAAGAGCAGCAACCGCCCCAGAAGGAAGCTCAGAAGACAGGAAGGGACAGGAAAAAAGGATGAATGGGAACAGGAAATACAGGAAGTGGGAAGAGGGCTGTTACACTGTGGGGATGGCACTCAATGTCACCAAAAAAAATATGTGTGAATTGTTGAATGGAAAATAAATCTGCTGTGTAAACTTTCACCCAAATCACAATTTAATAAAACAAATAAAGCTTTGTGGATGTCTACTTAAATTCCAGTTTGCAAAGGGGGATTGTAAGATGCCAAACTAATTGAAAGTCCAGAAGGGGAGGAATGAAACCGTAAAGGTAGAAGTTTTGGCGGAGTGCTTAACCATACAGTCCAGGAACAGAGGGCCCGAGGACCATCAAGGGAGAAGAGCATGAGCAGAATGTGGGACCTTATCCAGAGAAGCAGCGACACCAGAGATGGGGGCAGAAATGGGGACATGGAGAGAGGGAGCAGATGAGGACTCTAGACTCATGGAAAGAGAGGTACTTAGTGCTGGTGCCCAGGAGGCTGGCTTGCAGAATGTGCCCTTTGGTTGTTTAAATTATTATATATTCCTGAGTGTTTTTGTATACATTCCCCTCCCGGGAAAAAAAAAAAAAATTTTTTTAAATAGAAGGAATAGAAGCAAATACTGTTGAATAATGATACATGGAGGAGATTGTAATCATTGCAATGAAACGGTGGCGTAAAACCGATGCTCTCCTATCACTCAATTCACAATAAAAACTTAAAAAAAAAAAAGTGGGGGAGACATGTGTACAGTTCCTCACACTGTGATGATGCCAGATGCAGATGTTCCAGACACAAAAAGGAGATAAAGAAGTTGGTCTTCAGCCTGCCATCCTTCCTGCCTTCTTGAGGTTGTCACATCTGCATCTGTGCGAGTCAGGAGGCCTCCAGCCTGACACCTGACCCAGACTTGGGAGTTGTCAGCCTCTGCTACCATGTGAGCCATTTCCTTGAGATTGACATCTCTCTCTCTCTCTAGCACATATAAAATTCAGCACTTTTGCTTCTCTAGAAAAGCCAGCCTCAAACACCTATACATGAGTGTTCATATCAGAATTATTCACCAGAGCCCAAGAGTGGAAACACCCAACTGTCCATCACCCGACGAACAAGTCAGTGATCCATGTCTTTCCGCACGATGA
Source organism: Chrysochloris asiatica (assembly GCF_000296735.1). Taxonomy (NCBI): domain Eukaryota; kingdom Metazoa; phylum Chordata; class Mammalia; order Afrosoricida; family Chrysochloridae; genus Chrysochloris; species Chrysochloris asiatica. The sequence goes on from NW_006408596.1 coordinate 3,335,212, forward strand.
ATATGGCTGAGCATAAGAATGATGTTCTGGTTCCAGCTACGCTATGGAAGAACCTCAGTAGAGTAGTGACTGCCTAGAGTAGTGGGATGTTTAGGAAGGTGGGAGTGAACGCTAAGGAGTACAGGGATAATGAGTTGTTCTAAAGTTGGTTGCTGGCAAGGAACACACAACTCTGTGAGCTGTAGCGAACGTGAGTTTTATCTCAGCACAGCTGTTCTGAAATACAGATGTAGAACACGCTGGGCAACACTCCTGGTGCACAGCGAGGGCTCGTTAAGCGGCAATGATGGCTACTGCTGTCATTTCTAGGAGCCAGTGCCCAACTAAAATGAGCCCCAAGAAGAGCACCTCTCCCCAGACATTAACCATCGTCTCCATGTCCCAGTGGTCACCGCGAACAGACCTCCCAGCAGTACAGTGGTCAGTGGAGGCTGGCAATGTTTGTTGAGAGACTATGTAAACATAGTTGTTCCCTCCCAGAGTGAAGGGATGGGTCTATCTTCCCGCCACCTCTCCCCACAATCCCCAGGCCACATGGCCCACCGAGCCCTCTGGACGTGGGTCTGGGTTCTGGGGCCCTGACTTACTGCAGTGCTGGCGGGGGAGCCAGGGCTGATGCTGTTGACTTTGGCGAAGGCCTGAGGGGGCTGGGGACTCCCACTTGGGCTCGGCTCCGACCCACGCCTCAGGGCCTCATTCTGGGCCTCTGCCAAGTCCCGAGCCTGCTTCTTCTTGTCCCGAGCATGCAGCTGGTGCAAGGCTTCCTCCACCTGCTTCATCACCGCCTTGTGATCGTTCTGCAAGCCTGAGATGAGAACAACCACATCAAGGGCCCGGGTAGGCTCCCGCATTCACCCACTGGAAGTTACTGAGCGCTTTGTCCACAGGAGTGGCACAAACGGTTATGTTCTCAGCTTACCAACCAAAAGGTTAGCAGTTCGAACCCAGCCAGCGGTTCCTTGAAAAAAAGGCCTAGTGAGCTGCTTCTTCCTTCTAAAGTAACCTTGTTGTTTTGTTGTTGTTGTTATGAGCCGTGGAGTTGGTTCCGACTCATAGTGACCCCGTATAGGGTTTCTGAAGCTGTACATCTTTAAGGGAGCAGAAAGCCTCATCTTTCTCCAGCGGAATAGCTGGTGGTATCAAACTGCTGACTGTGAGTTAGCAGCCCGATTTGTAATCACTACGCTACCAGAGCTCCTTAAAGAAGGAACCTTAGAAGGGGATTTTAAAAGGGAATGCTAGCTAGCATAAAACCTTCTGCCCTTCCTCCTATCTTCCTCTGCCCTCTTCCCACGTAGAACTCATAGGACATTTCAGATGGAAGCCACGTCCAAAGAGGCAAATGCAGAGAGATCAAAGCTTGTTAGTGGTCACCAGAGGTGGGTGGGAGGGAGAAATGGGGGACCATTGCTTAGGAGGTACAGAGTTTTTGTTTAAGGGTGCTAAAAAGTAATTGGCAATAGGGGAAGTGGTTGAACAACACAGAGAATGTAATTAATGTCACCGTATGGCTCATGTAAAAATGACTGGTACATTTTGTTACCTAGTGTTTCACCACAATTTAAAAACAAACCTGGACGCCAGGGCATGAGGGTGGCAGCGCGAGGGGAGCCTGGCTCTACCCACCAGCAGCACTGCTGTCCTTCAGGTGGGTGTCTTTTGCTGACAAGACACAGAGACTACACACCCTTTGAGGTTAAAATCACCATGTTAGTCCTACCAAATCGCTCATCTATTTGACCAGGATGGCAAGCAATTTTTTACTTAGGTTTCTGTTGCCTGTTTTCAACAGTGTCCACAGAGAAATTCATAAGAACAAAGTGAAAAAACCAAAACACCCAAACCCTTAGCTGCTGAGTTGATTCTGAATCACAGCACCCTTACAGGACAGAATAGAAGTGCCCCAAGGTTGGCATCTTGACGGAAGCAAACTTCCATAGCTTTCTCTTGTGGACTGGTTAGTGGGCTTGAACTGCTGACCTTTCAGTTAACAGCCCAGTACTAATCCACTACATCACTAGGGCTACTTCTCAAAAAAGAAAGAATAAAAATCGAAGGCCCAGGTATCCGCAAATAAGAGGAAGCCCCTCAAGGAGATGGACTGAAACAGTGTCTCCAACACAACAAGGATTGTGCGGAGGGCAGTGCCGGGAGCCAGGCACATGAGGCGGTTAGGGGTCAGCACTCATGGCATCTAACAACAATAGAGTCCACCCCATTCTCTCAGTTCTCAGTCTTTCGATGGGTAAAATGAGATCATCTGACAGGGCAGACAATGGCAGAGAGAGAACCCCCCAGAACCATGCTGATTGTATCTATGTGTGGAGGGTCACTCACAGACGATGTTGTGCCGTGCAGTTCGGACTTGGTACAGGTCCACATCTGAGCGGGGATAATCTTCACAGTCCACCAGGGGCTCATTCATCCCAACTCCTTTTTGCTGAAGGGGAGAAACGTAGTTAACAAGATTCCACAAAGTTCCTCAGGACCCCTTGCCCCTGGCCTTTGTCATGTGCAGTAATATGAATGAAGACAAGATGATACTGTGGCATTAAAGTGCTTCCCCACGCCAAACATCCTACAGCCCCATTACGGTGGGCATTATTTGGGGAATTAAGGGTTCACTGCACAAGTCATGCATGAATACATTCTCCTTATTTGAAGTCAAAAGAGTGCAGATAAAATCAGAGACTTCTTTGAGCATCTTCCCCAAGGCCAATCTCTTCCTGGACTCCTCCAAACCCAAGAGCACCTGGCCATTGGCCTTGGAAGACAGAAGGGAGTGGAAACCTCAAACACTGAGCTGAGATAGGACCTTAGTTTTCTTCTGAAAGTAGACAGAGATCTGAGAGGGATTTCAAAAACCTTATCTCTGGAAGGAGCCTCTAGGAAGACGAACCAGGCTGCTGGCAGAGGGGGAGGAAGGCAGACTTTCTGTTTTGTATCTTTTGGATTTTGATCATCGAGAGTTATTACCTCCTCAAATCAATACATGTGTTTTAACCTTTGAAAGCCATTTCCTACATAAGCCACAGCACAAAACACTAAAGTAAGTAGAACAGGGCGTGTGGAGTAGGCAGGGCTTCGCAGTGTCAGCCTCTGATGTGAATCTCACTTCTGCCTGTATGAGCTCTGTGTCCTTGGCTAAGACCTTCCTCTTTCAAAGGCTCAGCTTCCTTGGTTATAAAATGAGACTACAAACCCTAACCCCCTTTCCTACCTGTTGTGAGGCTTTATGAGTGCGCCTCTGCTGGGCACAATGACAGGCAAATACGTAGTGGAGTGGATAGGGTGGAGGTCCCCAAAATGCCAAACCTAAATCCTATCCTCTGACCTGTGAGTGTGGCCTTATTTGGAAAATGGATCTTTGCAGCTCTAACTGAGGATCTTCAGATGAGAGCATCCTGAATTTCATAGGTTGTCTTTTCACCTTTTCCACATGGTTGCTGTTTAGGCTACACACAGCAAAACACTGACCAATTCAATAGTTTCTACAAGCACGACCCACACCAAAAGCAAACCTGCTGTCCTCAAGTCAATTCCAATTTACAGTGACCTGATATTGGGTTCCTGAGACTGGCTTCTTCTACACGTATAAGGGGTCTTCAAAAGTTTCATGGAAAATGCATAGTATGAAAAATGTATGCATGGGTTTCAAGAAAAAATGGGGGGGTGGGGCACCAAAATAAAACTTGTCCTACCTTGATACAAAGGAGCTCTGGTAGCGCAGTGGTTATGAATTGGGCTGCGAACTTTAAGGTCAGCAATTCAAAACTACCAGCTGTTCCGCAAAAGAAAGATGAGGCTTTCTGCTCCCATAAAGATGTACAGCCTCGGAAACCCTGAACAGAGTCACTATGGGTCGGAATCGACTCGACAGCACTTAACAACAACAACCTTGAAACAGGACTCCTAGTATGGTGTTATAGGATCAGCAGTGGATTGCAAACCACAAGGTCAGCGGTTCAGAGCCCCCAGCTGCTCCTTGGAAACCCTATACAGGGTTGCTGTGAGTCGGAACTGACTCGATGGCACTCAGCAACAACAACAGCTTGATACAGGGAGTGTAGTTGAAGCCTGTCTGCCACTCTGAGGGAGAACAATGAGAGGCTCTGCTTCTGCAAAGATTTAAAAAGCCCCAGAAACCCTGTACAGGGTCACTGAGTCAGAACTGACTCGAAGGCACTTAACAACAACTGGATATATAGCACGTCTGAACAGAAGCTAGTGTGAGGCACGAAGAAGAATAAGACATCAGTTTCAAAAGAGTCCCTAACAGAGCTACATGAATTCTACTAACATTTATGGTGAAGCTTGGGTGAAGAATGGTGAAATCATTGATGCTTTACAAATAGTTTACAGGGACAATGCCCCCAATGAAATCAGAAGTTTACAAATGGACAACTCATTTCAAGAGATGAGCAGAAAACAAAGGGCCTTCCAGCAAGCTCGCATACTAGGAAAACACACTACACAGACCCTCTCCAACAAAAATACAAGAGAGCAAATGCAACAAATGAAAACCCTGGAAATTTGAGCTTCAGAAAAAAGGAAGGAGACGTGGACGGAATACTGACTAGGAGAAGCAGCTGAACAGGGGCAGCAAGAAAGGAAACAGACAGGTGAACTGGAAGCAACCATCAGGAACTTTAGTAGCCAGAACTGGACTCCAGCAGTGGCCTGATCTTGCTGATAATGAGAAAGGTGTGAATCCCTCTTGCTGCCCACACTCCCCTGTTGCCCACAGGCATGCTAGCCCCTACTCTCATCCACCCCCAGCTCTGCCCCTGCCAGAGCACAGAACACACCATGAGGACCCCTGAAGACAGGTGAACTCTGCTTCTTCAAACCTGCAGAATGTGCAGAGCCGGGGTCGCTGGCCTGCCCTACATTGGCAAGAACTCACAACCAGTAGTCCTGCCCACAGCTGCCCTCTGGGTCTGAAACTTTCCTTCTGGCCTGTAAAAAACGACTTTAGGAGTGGGTTTCTTGAACACAGACAACAAATAACCTGCAGCAACTCCCTCTTATCTCTCATCAACAGCCATCCTCTCATCTCTCCCCCTCCCAACTAGGGAGGAGTCCACGACAGTTTTTCCCTTTCTGGAACTGGCCCCTGCCCTCATTTTTCCAGTTCCTTGTTTGGGACTTTTTTCCTCCTTTTTCTTTTTTCCTTCCCTTGTTTACTATTCTTTCTTTCTCTCCTTACTTATTTCTTCTGATTCTCTTCCCCCTACTTCATCTTCTCTTTTTCCCTCTTGATTTTTCTTTTTACTAATCTCTTGTCTCTTTTTTTCTGCCCTCTCCCTAATTTTACTATTTTTTCTTTCTTTTTATTTTTCATTTCCTTTTTTCTCTTTTTAGCTATCGTATTCTTTTTTCTTGCTGCTGTCTGGTTGGGTGTTTGTTTGTTTTTTCCTCTTTCATTATTTTCTATTTTCACTGTTGTTTATTTGGTTTCTCTGTGCGTGTGTGTTCTTTTTGTTCCACCCAGTAGGAGACAGCAGCCATGACCACACAGCCCAGCCACAACAGGGCCTTCTGCAACCCAACCCACTAAGCAAGAGCAACTACCTGCTACCATAGCATCTGATCAACAACAAACAGTAGCCATCACCAACCAAACCCACTCTGAACTTAAGTGCACAAATGGTGACCAGAGAATTGTACATAAGTTTCCATTCTCTAATTACATCCACCAGAAAGCAGGTAAGAAGTGAAAAGACCATGCCACTGTAAACCATCAATTAAATACAAATACAATGATTCTGAGACAACAATTTCAGTTTGCATGAAAAAGCAAGACAGAGTGGCTTAAACAAGTGACTTCGCTGCAGAGCCACAAAACGCTCCTGAGGAAGAAAAGGTATTAGAACAACCTGATAAAGAATTCAAAATTATGATATTTAAGTACTTTCAATGGATTGAAAGAAAGATCAAAAAAGCTACAGATGAAAGCAGAGAGAATTCAGAAAAGAAAAAAAAAAAAGGGCAAAGCAGTAGATTTGAATCGATGGAAGGCAAAATTAGTGAGCCTGAAGACAAATCTCTCAATACAAGTCTGCTAAAAGAATAATCCAAAAAAGAAGGAAAAAATCCAAAGAAAGCCTAAGATTTATGTGGCACATCATCAAAAAACTTACACGTGATCGGAATTCCAGAACAGGAAAAGACAAAAAAAAAAAAAAAAAGAACATTTTTGAAGAGTTGTTGGAAGAAAACTTCCCTAACAGCAAGAAAAATGAGAAGTTAAGCATTCAAGAAGTTGAATGAATTTCAAACAGGCTAGTCCTCCTCAAAAAATCAACAAAGCACATCATAATCAAACTTTCCACACTAAAGACAAGGAAAGAATCCTGAGAGCAACTCGAGAAAAACATAAAGTTAGCTACAAAGGAGAACTGCTAAGACTAAGCTCTAAGGTCTCTACAGAAACCATGCAAGCCAGAATGCAACGGGATGACATATCAAAGTCTGAAAGAAAAAAAGTGCCATCCAACAATCACATATCCAGTAAAACTGCTCCTTAAATATGATGGCAAAATTAGGATATTTCAGATCAACCGAAATTAAAGGAATGTGCAATAACAGACCAAATTTATAAAAAGTACTAAAGGGAAATTCTTTGGACAGAGAACCAAAACAGTGGACAACAACTTGAGATTAACATACATGACACCACCACACAGAATCAATCCAGATCGAGACGTATCCAAAGTAAAACAAACCTCTAAGACTGAAAATAGGGAACCAGAGATATCTTTATAATGAAAAGAACAACAAAGCAAAAAGAAGGAATAATACAGTCACAGAACTTCTAAATGGTGAGTAAGTCAAGTAGATTTCAGGATAAAACAGACTGTTTCAAACTGGGGGGAGAAATTAATAAATTACAGAGTAACTGCAAAGAAAATGAATAAACCATCTCATCAAAATAAAAAAGGTGAAAATCCTAGGCATTTAGTAAACATTAACATGATGAAGAAAATGGCAAGAGAGCCCACAAACAGAAAGAACTCAGGACATGAAATTAAGTGGAACAAAGAAAACAACAGCACCACAAAAACACACACAGCAGAAACAGCCACCACCACAGCTTTCGATTCTGACTGAAAATGAAAAGTTGAGCAAGCTTTCTGCAGCTCACATCAGCTTTCAATGGACACTTTTAACAAGCAGGATCAAGATCCTGAAGCATTTCTTTGAAGAACTGAAACAGGAGATGAAGCCTGGCTTCATCAGAACGAGACTAATGACAACGCACAATCAAAGCAATGGCTACCGAGCCGTACAAGGGGTCTGCTGCTGCTGCTCTCGTTGTTAACTGCCGACCAGTCAGTTCTGATTCATAGAGACCCTGGGTAGGGTTTCCAAGGAGCTCCTGGCTTCCAAGAACCACCACCCTTGTAGTTAGTTCAAAATGACCTTGCAGTTCAACACATTAACCCACAGTGCCACAAGTAAAAGCAAAACCCAACTGGCCAAGAGCAAAGGTCATGGAAATAGTTTCTGGAGATGCTCACGGAGTTTTGCTTGTTGACTTTCTGGAGGACAAAGAACAATAACATCTGCTTATATTTTAAAGACAATTAGTCAAAGCGTCACTGGAGAATCATTCTCCATCGCGGTACTACTGCTCCTTCCTCTCATTAAATGAGGACAATGTTGCGAGAGATTCAATGAAAAGTCATCTGGCATCCACCTCACAGTGCTGAGTTGACTCCTGATTTCTTTTTGTTTCTTAATCTTCAAAAAAAAAATTAAAGGGCACCCATTTTCTTCAGCTAATAATGTACTAAAGACTATTTACATGGCAAAACTACTAGGACCCTCAGCTCTTTGTTGCTAAGTACTGTGGAGTCAGTTCCGAATCATAGTGCACAGGGCTTCCGAGGCTGTCAATCTTTACGGGAGCAGAACGCCTCATCTTTCTCCCACGGAACAGCTGGTAATCTCAAACTGCTGACCTTGAGGTTGGCAGCCCGACTCGTAACCACTACACTACCAGAGCTCCTTGTTGTTGTTGTTGTTATACGTCATGGAATCAGTTCCAACTCGTAGTGACCCTGTATACAGGGTTTCCGAGGCTATAAATCTTTACGGGAGCAGAACGCCTCATCTTTCTCCCACGGAACAGCTGGTAGTTTCGAACTGCTGACCTTGTGGTTCTCAGCCTGATTCGTAACCACTACGCTACCAGAGCTCCTAAGGGTTGGACTAATTGGTTATCATCACTTACAAAACTATCTTGAACTTAACAAAGCTTATGTTGAGAAATAAAATCTGTATTTTCTATTTTTGTATTTTCATGCTTTGGACATATTATCAGGAGGGACAAGTAGAGAAGGGTAAAGTGGTACAGTGGAGGGTCAGAAATAAAAAAAAGGGAACGCTCCAATGAGATGGACTGGCACAGTGCCAGCAGCAATGGGTTCAAGTGTAACAACTGTAAGACTGGCACAAGGCCAGGCAGTATTTCGTTCTGTTGTCATGCGGTTGCTGAGTCAGAACCGATTCGACAGTACCTGACAACACAAATTTTTGTATTTTAATTTCATTTTTCCATAAGGTTTTGAAGTCCCCGCAGACAACTCAGAGCAGAGACATGGATTTGACTTTAAGGTGTACAATCGTTCTCACCTCCTTTGTCAGAGTTGCTCCTCTTCCATTAACTCACTACCCACTAAGGTTCCTGTCTAATCTCTGAAGTTGTTGTCGATTTGATACCACAAATAGACCACAATGTTCCAGACAAGACCTTTTTTAACTTTTTGAAGGTAAACAATTGTTTTATTTTTAAGAAGATTTTAAGGGATGTTTTTGGTTTAAAGTTTAAAGACTGTCTCAGGACAAAGATGATCATTCAGCTTCCAGAAAGTAAGAGTCCACAAGATTTTGAAATTCTGTTCTGTATTTTCCCCACTTTTGATCAGGATGTTTCTATAGAATCTTTGATCAAAATGCTTACTAACGGTAGCTGGGCACCATCCATTTCCTCTTGGCAAAGGAGGCAGGTAGGTGTTCATGAAACCTTTTTACTTTCTGGATTGTGTCCTTTAAAATACAAGTTTTAATTTTAATTGTGATGAGTCCAATTTATCCCTTTTTTCTTTTTTGATTGGGTTGCTTGTGCTTTGGCTGTCGCATCTAAGAAGGCTTTGCCTAACTCAAAATCAAAATTTACCCCTGCATTATATTTGAAGAGATTTCTAGTTTTGCTCTACACTTTCTTTTAACTAAACACAGAGCCTGGTGTCCAGGTTAAAGCATTCAGCAAGCAACAGTAGGTAGCTAGAAGTAATTAACATTCTGCATTGCCTTGATACAGACTTCTGGTGTGGCGCTGAGGGATAAGCACTGGACTCTGAATCACAAGGTTGTTGGTTCAAACTCAACAGTCGCTCCCCGGAAACTCTGTATAGGTTCGCGGTGAGTCGAAACTGACTTGACAGCACTTAACAGGAACAATAATGAAATCACCTTGCTAGGTGTTTTACCCTTTTTTTTTACAAGAAAAAGAGTCTGGCTTTCCATATGCTGCAGAAATATAAAGCCTTCTTTCAAAACAAATTTACTTCAGGAAAAAGAAAATGTTTTTAAATATCAAGGGAGAAAGAGGATGCTTTCTGCTCCTGTAAAGATTTACAGCCTCAGAAACCCTGTGCTCTGAGTCGGAACCAACTCAACAACACACAGCAGCATGAAGGGACTAACAGGCTGGATTAACAGAAGAATAAACAAATCTGTCTTGGAAAAGATACAGTCAAAAGTGAGGATGGTAAAACTTCGTCTCACGTACTTTGGACACGACATCTAGAGCAAGCAGTCCCTGGGGAAAGGTATCATGCTTGGTAAAGTGAAGGGGCAGCAAAAAAGTGGAAGACACTCTGCAGTATGGTATGGTGTAGTGATCTAATGCCTCTTCTAAACATAGTCTGTAACTTCCACCAAACAATGTTTCCACCCAACTGGTTCTGAATAAGAGAAGGCGGGAGAAGATAATAATAGGATGATAAGATTGAGCTGTGGAAGTTAGCAAAGGTCACTGTAATTGTAAAAACTTGAAACTCTAGCATGGGTATAAAATGAGCCATCTCGGAAGCAGGAGAGGGGATCTCACCACCATCAAGAAAAAAGAGCCATCTGTGGACCCAGTTGGGGACCTGGTTGGCAAGCAGTGTGAAGAGGCCTGGGGACTCGTGGGCCCAGAGTCAGTGGCATGGCCACGGAGGACTCGAGAGGAGAGTGGAGCTACCGGCTGACGGGAAGAGAGGACATATGCACAGGAGCGCCCAC